>NW_010423868.1:118025-160264 GCF_000710305.1 Buceros rhinoceros silvestris
GAATGCCTATATCTTCTTTTTCAATAAAAGATTGAGCAAGAATTAAAGCAAACCAGGATTAAAGCAAGAATTACATTGTTCTTCATCTCTTTTTGAAACATGTAAAAGGTGTTTCACCACAAAAAGGATTAAGATCCACAGAATTTTTAGGTTACTAAATAAAATTGTTCTTACCTACCCCAGCACATGAAAGCAGCTGTGGATTTTTATCATGTGAAATTAATAGTCTGCATGGTAGAATAATTCAAAACATGAACAAAAATTTTTCCAGACCAAATCATAATAGATTTAGGAGTAAGGATGAGAACTTGAAAGAGGGTCCTATAATGGACTTTTGAATTCTTTGAATAGAAGCAGTTTTCTCTGTTAGCTATATTTTAATTTGCTTTCCAGCTTATTTTCTGTCAAGTTTAACATTTAACCAGTTTCCCCCAGTGAACAAAAAGAAATTTCTTCATTAAATTTTGCATCTAAGGAATTTAATAGAAGCATATATTATTTCTCTCTCATTTTCCTATTAAAAAATAGAAATATTTTGGATGGAGGTTAAAAAAATTCAAGTGCGTCTCCTTTATGTATGATTTGAGACTTCATTTGCAGTTATTGTCATGACACACAACAATTTTCCACCTTATGTCAGGAGGGTGGCAGTAAAGTGCTTAAATCTCTTGACAGGCTAAGATCAAATGCCTTACCTGAAGCTGACTGACAAAACAATGACAACCACGGTAACAACATATTTCTGTAATTTCAGAACAAATGCCTGGACCCCCTTGACATCTCATTGCTACTGCAAAAGCTCTTGACAGATATGAAGGGGGCTAAAGAATTTCACTGGAAAACACTCCACCAGTGACAGCCTGTATTTGAGGCTCACTGTATGAAGTATGCATAAATTCTTATTCTGCACATTTTTGAAAAGCAAGTGGTTTATTTTCTACTTAATTCAATAGCTTCTATACTTTGCACAGAGAGAAAGTAATAGCCATTCTCTGAATACTGTCACTTGAGGGTGGGAAAACCATCTTCTCAAACTGCTGCTGATGCTGAGCCACATAGTGCCCCAAAGTATAGAAATGAGAGAGTTTCCTCTCCCATTTCAACCCCTTCTGCTCTAGGGCTGGCAACATTTCAAGTTCCTGCAAAGACTTTTTCTCACTCTCTCCTCCATAAGCCCAGAGGAACCCTAATAAAAGCACCCCCCATAACTGAACAAGAGGCAGTCACTCACTTTCTGATCCCTCCCACAATCATTTGCAAGACATATTAAAGCTATCATCACAGAATAATTATTTTCTAACTTTTTTTTTGTAATTCCCACCGCTTTATTCTTCATCCTTGAAATCAGCTAAGAGCAAAACCAAAACAGGTATCATACACCTGTACCTCTCTTCATGCATCCAAAGTTTATTTTCCTTTAAAGATGCCCATCCAATTCTACTCTTTTTTTTAAGATAGTTTTATACCAAAGACTTTGCCTAGGAGGTTTATGAACATTTAGCAAAAAACATTTTCAAATTTGTTCCTAAGCCTGCCTGTATCAGACATTTTTATACAAGTTTCTTTTAAAGAAGCTGTCATCCCTTGAGAAGTTACATAAGTCCCAAAGCTACAAATGAATGTCATACAGTTACAGTAAAAATTATCCTCAATTGTTTCCACTGTGGAGAAGTCCTACTAGAGTTTTATACGATTTTTTCACAGAATCATCTGGTTGGAAGAGATCTTTAAGACCATCGAGTCCAACCATTCACCCTGCACTGCCAGAGTCCCTAAACCATGTCCCTCAGCACCACATCTACACGTCTCTTAAATATCTCCAGGGACGGGGACTCCACCAGCTCCCTGGGCAGCCTGTTCCAATGCTTGACAACCCTCTCTGTAAAGAAGTTCTTCCTAGTATCCAACCTAAATCTCCCCTGGCACAACTTGAGGCCGTTTCTTCTAGTCCTATCACTTGTCATACGGGAGAAGAGTCTGACACTCACCTCACTACAACCTCCTTTCAGTAGTTGTAGAGAGCAATGAGGTCTCCTCTCAGCCTCCTTTTCTCCATACTAAACAACCCCAGTTCTCTGTTTTGAAGCAAAGGACTGGAAGATGAACAGATCTTCAAACTGTTGGGTTTCATTTACAAATGTATTGTAATTTTTAAAAAACAATGACAAAAAATACAGACTAGTGCCGCTGTATGAAGGACTGCATAACAATTTTGCACTTGTAGAAATGAAATAAACATTGATCTTTCCTAGAAAATACCACTACCATAGAAAATACGTAACAACAGACCAGAGATCAGACCAAAATCATTCTCTCACTATTACTGTCTCAGAGTCTGACACCTGTTTATACTACTTACTATTAAGCGCATACTTGCAAGAATTTCTGAAAAGGAATGACCGGTAACTATCTGCTCAGTTAATTCATGCTGTAAAAAAGAAGACAGAGAGATGCAGGAATCCCAATCCTGTTTTATAAAATGCAGAATCCAAAACTCCACCAGACTATGACTATATAAAATACACAAACAATGAGAGCAGAATTTTTAATTTTCCTCTTTTTGGGGGGTTTTGTTTTGGGTTTTTTTTTTTTGGCCAGTATTGCCAGAGAAGGACTACAGTTTGACACAACTGGCTTTTTTTTTCCTGTACCATTCAAGTTTTGCAAGGAGACCGCATACTTCTAATTACTGTCAAATCCATACAGAACTGAGAAGGGTCACTTGATAGAACATTAAACATGCCCACAAGGTTGTCTAGTTAGCAGTACAGCTGTTATGAAATACCTTGGCTAGAATTTAAATAATACTGAATTATAGTGACAGGAGAGATTTGGGGGTCTCTTGACCTTAATTTGCATTCTATCAATTTCAAAATTTGGGTTTAAATTGATTCCCAACATAA
This sequence comes from Buceros rhinoceros silvestris, assembly GCF_000710305.1. Lineage (NCBI taxonomy): Eukaryota > Metazoa > Chordata > Aves > Bucerotiformes > Bucerotidae > Buceros > Buceros rhinoceros. The sequence continues at coordinate 120,929 of NW_010423868.1, forward strand.
ATCATATATTTCCTCTTGCATTTCAATTTTAATTTTAGGAAGGAGCCAGTGATCTTTATTTTGTATTATATCTCTCACAGCAAATACAGCTTGTATCCTCATTAAGCCTGTTAAATTTATCCAAGTGTATCACTGGTGCCAGAAGTTTTCTGACCTGTTTACTAAATTTGTACTGTTGTATTTGCGAGGGGAGACATTTAATGCCTCAATTCCATGTCTATAATACACATCTGTAACATGTATTCTACTTATTTCTGACAGCTACCAAGGCAGACGCTGCCAATTTCAGTTACAGGTATCTAAATGCTTTTGTGAATATAGCTGTTTGTACCATTTCCTATCTATTTTCCTCTAACAAAGAGCCAGCTTCCTTTTTCCATGTCAATTATAGCTGGACAAAGCCTCCAACGGTCACTGGAAAAGGAGAAGCTGAGTTTTTGAACAAGAACCTGCTTGCATAAAAGTCCAAGCCTCGATGTTTTGGGGTAAAGTTTGAGATAACCTATAATCTTCAAATATAAAAGCCTGTATTTGCTTCTGCATCCACATCTAATAGGTGTGAAGGTGTCCAGGTTACTAGACACTGGCTTGTCAATGTCCAGCTCATAAACAAAAATCCTTTCAAGACTATGAGAAAAAAGTAAGGGAAACCATTTCAGACATGCCTTGCAGCTCAGTGCACACTGATCACTGCAGCCGCTGCCCAGACACCCACACTGACTGTAAATGAGTTAATCCCAAAACTGGAAGCTCTACAAAAGTGTCAGTGTAGTGCTGAGGTTAATACAGCTAGAGTGCCTGAACTAGGCAGTGTCCGAAACTAATAGCTCTGGTACCAGATCATTTGGAATTAGTGCTGCAATTTTTAACACAACACTTCATGGTGGATATGGTTGAGATGGCTGAGGACCACAAGACCCATTTTCAAAAGGAATCTGCTAGAAAGAGATGTTCCACAGCAATAAAATTCCTCATTGCCTCTGATGCTTGGGAAATGAGACATGAACTGAACTTTGTAGGTACCTTGGGAAAAAAAATCTTTTTATCTTTATTTCCTATCTTAAATGGACAAAGTGTATGGATGAGGCAGAAGATGAAACAGTCAGACAAAAGCTGCTTCCCAAATAAACAGAAAGGGTTGCTAGCTTTCTTTCATTTTTTAAAACTTAATTTCAGAACAAATCAGTGCAAATAAACTAACTTGAATGTATCCTACACGGCTCCTGTATTTTACAAACAAAAGGAAGTGTTGTTACTGGTGGTATATTTTAAACTGCTTTGTTGATGAAGCATTACTGTCCACTATTGCAATAATCATCCGGAGGCTTATTAGATGAGCTATTCAGAAATGGCTAAAGATAAGTTAAGGTAATCAGTCTTTTTTCTATGGGTGTTCATGCGTGTTGGAATAAATAATTTTTTTTTCCTCAGGTTGTACCTCCCAATAAAAGAATAAACACATTTTTACAAACTCTATTTTTATGCAAGGACAGGTACTATTTGGCAGATATCTAATAGGAGTGAGTAAATGTGAACAACGTGCCTGAATAGCTCATGAACAGAAAGAACCCAGCAAAGACTTTGGATTGCCAAAAAGAAAACAGTTCACAAAAACCTCCTGGTGGCAGCTGCAGATTCAAATCACTGGAGTTCACAGAAAACAGATGACTTTCAAAGATTTCCAATTTATAGTTATACAGCTGAAAAGTATCAGTGTCAAAAATACTTATAACTTACTGTTTTTCCAAGCATATTGCAGAGCAAACATTGATGAGATAAAAAGATGGGGGATGGGAAGAAACTATCTCCTTGGAAAGGAAAAGCCATACCTAGAGCATTGTTTTTGTCCTTAGATTCTTCTTATTATGCGGCTGGTATCAGTCTTCTTTAAATAAATGCAACCAGATGCTTTGCATCCTAAGCAAGCTATCTAAGCAACACAGCCTTGAACAAAAAAAAGTTTCTTTGTACATGCCTTGAAACGCATCACTTACATGAATCTTAGTGATGTAGAGTTTAAAGTACTGCTTGGAATAATATGTCATGCAGTTCAGTGGCCAGAATTGTTCCTGATAAATTTTAGTTGAGGCATCAACTTATTTATGGAATAATAATTTAAACACCTAACAAACATGTTTGCAACTCACTTTATTAGATGACTGGGAACAATTTCCCTCTCCTTTATGGCTAAACAGAATAATGCATGGAGTTAAGGGAGGCAAGTCAAGCAAATCAGCCAAAAACCTCCCTTTCGAAGGCACATTTCAACATCTGGCAACAATAAGAGAGTTGGCTTCTACAGTAAGACCTCCATTGATGCCATCACTTGTGACACTCAGAGAATGGAATGGTAGAAACCACCCAACTACAAGTGTTAGCAGACCATGTGTGGGAATTGAGGACCCCAGTCACCTTTTCTCCCAATTCATGCTCTTCTACTACTTACTTCTACAAATAATATCAGAAGTATTTCTCCTGTGAGAAAGGCTGTTTCCCTACCTACTAGGCATCTTTCTTTTCATGAACAAAGACTGTTATAAATAATCAAATAACTAGTTTTTACTGACACTGACAAACATTAAAAGTCAGGCAACTAATGAAAACAAATTAATAAAATTTGCTGAGATATCGATTTCTTTAAAACAGAATAAAACTTTTCATTACAAGGGATTAAAGATCTTAAAATCTAGGCAAAACACTTTTCTGAGCATGGAAACTTACCCTTTTAAATGGAAGGGCCATACTTTTAAATGAAAAGTATCTATAAATGCAATGTAGATGAACTTGCTTATGCATTTGAAATCATTCTTAGTATTTCTACAGCAGCCTTACAGTCTAACACCCTGATTTTAAAGCTTAACATCCATAACAGAAAAAATGATGCACCTTAATAAGATTGTAATATACTGCCTACATCAAGCAACTGAGACTTTTTAAAAAATAAAACAAAACCCAAAACCTTTTAAAACAGGTAGCCTGTGAGTTAAGCATCAATCACTTACTTCAGAGCGTGTGGAACAGCTGTTCCCTACAAGCGTATTGCAGTGAAGTTATTTATTTCTTCATACAGTAACGGGGGGATGTATGTCAAAGTCTGTAGCTATTGGCCTATGAACTGGCTCTGACTTACCAACAGGAAAAGAAGTTCACCAGTTTACTCCGTTGCTGCCTTCAGCATGTGACAGGTAAGAAGTTCCTGCCTAGCTACAGATAGGAAAATAATAGCTGAGAGACCTGTTTTTTTCAAAGACTTCAGAGAAACAGAAAAGGCAGCATCTATGTGTACCTTATGACTACTAAGGGGATGTCCTAAGCTTTTACCTTCTACCTTTTATCCTTCCAGTGCTCTGGAATGCAACTATGCATGGCACAGAGATCAAAATAAGCTTGATTTGAGGGAAAAAGGAAGCAATAGTGAAAAAAAGAAACTGAGGAAAAAAAAGGAAACAGGCAAAAGAAGAAACAGGTAGTCCCAATTCTTTTAAAGTATCTTATATTACAGAATCAGAGATGGCAGTTCTTTCCCAGGAAAAAAAAATTGGATCATCGGGTTGCTTCATTAAAGGGCCAGACAGTCTTTTTATACAACTTATTTCACATTTCATGGAAATCAGTGAAAATATTTAACTGATCTTAGCTGCCTTCATGTAACTGAAAGCAATGACAGACCCCATTTTCAATTACTCTTTAAAAAGGACGGTGAATTCCCTCAGTTCCAACCCAAGTACTACAGCACCATTCTCAGCAGCTACACCTGCACCACCCTCCTTAGGGAGGAATCCTGGTCTCTCTCACAGCTGAAATCCCAAAGCAACCCAGCTCACAGATGTTACACCTTCAGCATTGTATCCAGCTCATATTTAAAGAACAAACATAAGAGTATCACAGGTCCATATTGCAAACTCTTCTTTCTTCCAGATCCATGCATTATTGGAAAACGTACACTTAACTGAAGAGTGACTTACATCAGGATGCCACTTTGCATTGCTTGGCGTGCGGGAAAAGAAAAGATTATTCCTTCCCAGTTAGTATTTGGTGTCAATGAACAGCACAAAATTAGACCTAAATCAGGACACTCATGCGTAAGAGCAGGCATAAGACTACATATTTCAGATAATGAATATGCAATAATCCATACACCTTCCTAAATCTGCATTTTTTCCTATATGTAGTCCTATTTTCACATGACCCAGCAAAACATTAGTAAAACAAATACAAAGGAAGTATTCCTTCAGAATATGTTCTAAAAGTGAAAAGTTACCTTGTAGTACACAATATAGACAGAAATTTCCCTTTCATTTTCAGTGCCCGCTAACAACAGAACAATGTAAGGAAACAGTACATAGAGCTAAAAAATAAAAAGAGTAAGATTTTTAACATCACCTGCCTAAATGTGAGTTGAAAAAGAATGGAGTGAAAAAAAACTCTTCTATTCTGTTTACTTAACTCCATATTTTTTAAAAAAACAAATGTAACTTTTCTTTGGTGGAAAATGTGTTTACAATGTGCTACAACGTTTTTTAAGAAAACAGCATTAAGTATACTTCATTTCTCAAAAATTCTGAAACATTTCTTTTACTTTAAGAAATGCTTAAATATATCTGGAAAGATTATTCTGTTAGGAAGTTTATTCCTGTACTTTCTGCATAGCAGATAATTTGTAATTGCAAAAAATGGAACAAGGAAACAGTGGTTAAAGCATCAAGGAGCTTGCAGGGAATTACCAAAGAGATGGTAATCAAAATGTCCAGTAATAAAGAGCTAAAAATGAAAACAGAGACCAAAGACATCTTGAAAAGAAGACAACTTTAAAACATCTACAAAACTACCAGAAGCAATAACAAAGCAACCAAAGTAGGAGGATGAATGCATAAGGATGCGCTATGGACAAATGTATGACTTTAAAAATGTGATTGAAAGGAACAATTCAGAAATGTTGAGGAGAGAGAGGAATAATAATTATAGGTCTTTAAGGAATAATCGTTTTCTGATTCTAAGGCCTTGCTTTCCAAAGCAAACGTGCAATAGTTTTAACCGGATCTTTTAAACCCATACAAGCTCCTAACACAGGTTAATTTAGATCACTTTCAACTTAGGTGACATGCCAATGACCCAGTGTCTAACCTAATTTAGGCAGTGGTCAAGCCACCTTAAATGCCTTTATACAGGGTGAATCCTAATTTAACTAGGGTTTTTTGAAATTCAAAACTTCTTACTTTTCAACTTGAACCCTTCCACAGTAACGATTGCTAACAATGCATTTAAACTCCACTTGTAGTCAGAAACATGACTTGCAGAAATGACAAGTTCTTACTGCATAAAGTTTCTTCTGTACGTGATTGATATCCATTGCTTTGACAGGGAAAGTCAGATTTTACTACGTAACAAAACATAGCAAAAATGGTAAGAAAGAGGTAATAGCTGGATACTGTTTTCCAGCAAGTTTTACAGTAAAACCAACAAATCATTCCAAATGAACATATAAATTTGTTCTCATATAACTACACGTCATTAATGAAGATAAGTTGGTTGCACAGGTATCTGCAAAAGTGTCTTGTAGATCTGAAGATCTTTCATCAGCCCAAAAGAACTCAGTTTTGAACTGAGGTATCAGATTCTGTCCCTACTCATAAAATGTGCGTGCTTAGTTTTAGCTACAGACAATGGTGGAACCATACTTGACATTGTTTTAGGCAGCTTTCAGAGAAAAATTCTCTTAGAAATAGAAATTACAAGCAAACAATCAAAATAAATAAGTTGGACTTTTTGCAGGAAATACCTTTGAAGTGGTTTGTCTCAGAGCTTTGCCTTGACAGTCTATCAAGCACAGTCCTTTAGCAAACTTGACTTCTTGAATTTATATGCACTCAGTAGAGGCTGGGAAGAGACCTAGAGGATAATCTACCTACCTGTCAATGTAAGGCTGCTGACTGGCAGTAAGAGAAGACAAGAGGAGCCAAATCCCTTCTGGAATAAACTGTGGACTCCTGATGTTTTATTAGAGTACCAGAATAACTCCATGGGTATGTGAACATGTTGTGATTGGCAGAAGTGTCACGTCACTGTAGTACTATGGCCAAGAACCAATGTGCACTATGATGTTACTTCACAGAAAAGGAAGCTACTGTCCAGGTACAGCTCCAGTCCTTCTCCAGCTATCTGGCATATTGAGAGTGAGGTCAATTTTAAATTACTTTAAATTGTTCACTGGCTAGCCAGGAACAGAGAATAGTTTGCACAGCTTAATGGTCAGGGCACTGCACAAAAGCTTCTGTTCCATACCAACTGTCACGTAGCTGGGAGAAAGACACCTTTCTTGATGTGGTACTCATCTCCCTACTCAGCCCTACTCTGTTGCCCAAACCGTACAGCATTCTTGCGTAAGAAAACCTGCATGTATCATCAAGGTGATGATTTCTTTGCTGTTGCAGCTGTTCTCTTTAAAATACTAATCTTGTTCTAATAAACAGCTTCAATGTTAAAGTTGTAAAATAAAGTTATAATGTTAAAACTATTAAACGAATGTTAATTTACTGAAAAGGCTGACATAACCGATTACTAATCTGGTGGTGATAAAAGCATTAAATTGTTACTAGGAATTGCTGTTCACATGATTTCCTCTTCTGTCCAGAAAATTAATTCTCATTACCCATTACGATCTGATTCTTTAAATTAGAATACGAGCTCTAAAAAGGTGGGGTTTGGGGTTTAATGCATACCATGAAGCTCCAAATAGAGCTACGGCACTATCTAAAAAATACAAGGTACTGAGTCAGACTGCAGAGATTAATTTGCACACTCCTACCTATCTGGCAGTGTTACTGGATGCCCAATGGCTTCTAGCAACGTCAGTGTGCACCAAGTGACATTACAAAATGCTGCTAATACAATGATTACAACCAGGAGCAGCTGGACCTGTTGTCTACCAGTGTTACCTAAGTCAGCAATCTATATGGGTGTTTGACCACAAGTGCATCAGAGAGATGTCCACTAGCTTGTATGATATGATGCTGCTGCAAGGCATTCGATGTTTATTGGTGTGTTACCTCCTTTGGAAATCCCACTTGATTCTGAACAACAGCTCAGCTATGTTTTACCATTGTTTTTTGATTAGTAAATTAATTACACATGTTTTGGTTTACATGCCTAGGTCAAATGCATTCTCTCCTGCTTTCCTGTAATCTCCAACTGTGCAGAATGCCTCTTTCAAATTGCAGTTTCCACTTTTTGATCATTATTACATTTTATGTAATTAATTCAATTACTTGTTCTAGCAGTCCAGACTTGGGATGCCTTAAGAAGAAAAACCTGTAATGTCTACTATTGTGAACTAATCACAATCATTCCTTCAGACTTATTCATCTTCACTCTAATGAGTTGATCTAATCTATTTTGCAATGTTCTTTATGTGTAAAGCTACACATCTGACAGATGGCTGGGCAAAGTAGGAAACGTTAAAAATAAAAAAATACTCTTAAAGAATATTGAAGTATTTCTTAAATTACTGCCCTTAGAAAAAGCAGAAAGTTATTTAACTGGCACCAAACAATAAAACTGAAGCACTGACATATTAATTGAAAGAAGACTCTCATTGCCAATGTTCATGTAGGCAAGCATCTTAAAAGGGTTTGGAACAATATTAAAATCACAGCAGTAATTAACTAATGTAACATCAGTCTGACTGCTCAAACTAGAGTTTCTGGTTATATAATCACAGAACAGCAGTCAATTCTGCCTGAAACGGTGAGGTGAAATAAAACTAAAACAATCCTTTTTTGGCTGGATAATACAGTCTGCATAATGCTTCTTTAATTAACAGATCATATTACTGAAGTAGAAGATTAACATAAGGTCTTCTGCTGTGAATATATACTGAGGCATATATACATTAAAGTTGTATTACCATAACTTTGTTTGTATTATACGAAGTGGTTTTAAAATTACTCCTTTTATCTTGTGGATGCCAGTACAGTAGAGGATAGCAAAAGAATAAACATAATGGAAAGATGCCAAGAGGTGGAGATGCAGTGTGCTTCCCCCAATCAGGGACTAATTAATTCATGTAACCCAAGTGTCTATAAATATGTGGCAGCTACATGAAACAGCTGATTTCCTTTAATGATGTTTCATTTGTCTAAATGTTTATTACAAACTAATAGCAATCTGGCAAGCTGACTGGCTCACATTAATGTCACTGTGTCACACATACAGCCATTTCATGTGAGACAAGGATCACATTTGTAGCAAAGCCATTTCATGTGAAGCGTAATTTACAATCCCCGGTACAGATTTGCAAGATGAAAAGGCTCTGCAGAACAATGCTCACCATTAAAAAAAACCCACAAAACCAAAACAAAAGCAGAGAGATTTTTGAACACCCCCCAAGAAAACTCCAACCAAATAACTTACATATACAATAGTAACAATGAGAAGCGTCGCTGCTGTTCCCATTTCACACAGCAAAAAGAGGAAGAAATTTCCCCAAAGATAGTCACCCACAGTCCAAGGGAGACTTTAAAAAAAATCAAGTTTCTTGAATCAACAACCTCCAGTTCAGCGAAAGCAATTCCTCGTCTCCAGTGAGAGTTCCTTAGAAGTTTTCAAAGTTAATTTCACTTTAGGTTTATACTTCTAAAATATTTTTTATCACTCAACCAATTACTTTTCTTAAGGAGTGGTAAAATGCATTCTGGCACTTTTGTTTAGTACACTAAAGCAAATTAAACTCAAAATGGTCCCACTCTGTCTTACCTCCTCTTTCATAAGGAATTAAGTCTTCTGGAAACAGATCTATATGACTGGGGTATTCTTGTTTAGAAATTTGTACTGCTTGTCAAAGGTCAGCTTTGATCATCTCTCTTCACGCTAATGCTGCCCTCTTTCTGTGTAAATGTTATGCTTTATTCCCTGAATAAATCTTGCAGGCCATGTGTACTGCTCGTGTTTGTCTCAAGCAAACATCAATCTGACAGATTAGAATTTTTTGGTTTTGATTCCAAGTTAGAGGAGCTAAAACTGGACTTCTCAAAACTCAGCAGACTTGTAGAAGGAAGTGATCTGGTACTCTTCATATCACAGAAAGCCTTGCACATTTCCCAAGCACCATCTTAACCCTCTTCAGATTCTCTGCACAGAGAATAAAAGGTGTCTTAAAAAATAAACTGTTCATTAGACTCCAGAAGTACACTCAGTTTCCATGTGCTGAAATAACAGACTCTAAGGGACGGATAATTCTCTTCTGTTGGTATTTCCACAGGAGAGCAGAATCTTTAAAAGCAAGTACAGAGCCATAAATGGAATCAGCATCTATTAGCAAAACAGCAAGAACTTTGTGTATTCAGAATTATTTTAGCCATTCTTTGCTTCATCACAGAGCACAGCAGCAGGACTCACAAAACTACACTTCACTGCATTAAACCATGTGGATCGTGCTTCGATGACCAGCTCAAGTGACACACATAGAACTGCTTGTGCAAATATGCTCTGCAGTCTTTCTGGATGGTGAAGGGGACAGAACATATGTGTGTCTTTATGCACACACAAGTGTATCACATGCAGTTAACATTTTTTCACTGAGCATTTCAAGTTAGACTCTCCTAACTCAAAATGGACATGCTCCAATCAAAGAGCAAGCTGTAGCTATATCTCTGAACTAGAATACTGACACAAGCAAATCCAACTTCTCAGATATGTATAGATAACAAACTTCAAGTATTTTTTTTTAATCTGCACATTCCAGCTGCATATCAACAAGTATTTTCTGGTTTGGGTCACCTAATATGCAACCATGCAGATGTACAAATATCAGGCCAAGACTCTGTAGACAGAGTTGCATTTTACCGAACATATGCATGTTATCAAACACATTCTTTGTATTACACATACATAAAGCTGGTGGCTCTGTATGCCATTATGCTTTGGGACATATAAAAAATGCAGTTTTTAAGTATGTTCACATAAACATATATACCATGTTTTCATCATAATATATCCATTACACACATAACCACTCTTGCAGATATTTGTGGAGTACATTATATGAAGTGGATTAATTTAGATAATATAGTTTCTTGAATTGATACAAACCTTATTTGTGTCTTCATTAAAACATTATCAGTGCAACTACAACAGTCCCATATTAGCGTCAGCATGTATATTGCTATAACCTAGAAAAGTCCTTAGCTGTGTATGAGCAATCTCAGAGGAACAAAATATTCCATATTCATGTCTGTGTGTCATCCTAATGAAGCCAAATATATTCTGAAGGGGAAACACTTACCCAAGCACAGCAAATGTATTGTTTTCTTGAATATACACTTGGTTCAATATACCTTCAAGAAACCCTGTGCCAAGCTCATTTATGCCTTTAAACTTGAGAAGTGAAATGAAGTTACAAGTATTGCTTTCAAAACCAAGGAGACTACAAAACACAGTAAACTTGATGCTTAATTAGCTGAGTTTCAAATTCACTTTTTAAGAGTATAAAAATAGAAATAGCCACTTCCTCGAATGGAGAGACACTGAGGTTGAATTATTCTGCTTGAATAGATTGATAGACTTCATCACCTTCATTCTCATCTGTAAGAATATTCATTCTAATAAGATTTTAGCCTAGGAAAACAGATTCATGTTTTACTTTTTTATAGGCCTGACCTTGTTTATAGTCTGTGCTTTTTTTCAATTTAACCTTGTTGTTGTGGATAGCTGTAAAACAAATGCTGTACTTTTACCAGAAAGAGTGAGTTACTAATGTTAACACTATTTTCCTGTCGATGAAAAAACATTATTAACATTAATCTTGTCTCCTCACAAAATCTTATTAAACAGAATTCTAACTTATACTGAGATAAATTGCTCCCTTTACTGTCTGAATCCTGAAATATTAATGAAGGGCATAATACATAAGTAATTTTTTATTATAGTCTGTGATCCGTACCATTGTAGAACGTGTACCAGCTGATCATCTTGCCAGATAAGTCAGTAACTTTCATTACTGAATTTTTCATCCTCTAATTCAGCACAGAATGTGAATTCAGCTAGTCAAAAAGCAAAAGTACAATTTTAAATAAGGGTCTTGGTAATTTCCCCCCAACCCTGAGAACTGAAGCACACAGTAATGTCAGATCAGATAAAGTAAAAAACCCCAAAAACGATCAACTCCGAAGTAGTTAATAAAGACCAGTTTCAGGACATCCTGTGTTCCAGTTTACCTTCTACATTTAGAATCACAGAACAATAGAATCCTTTTGGCTGGAAGAGACCTTTACTATCATAAAGTCCAACCATTAATCTGGCACTGTCAGGTCACCACTAAATGATGTCCCTCAGCATTACATCTGTATGCCTTTTAAATACCTCCAGGGATTGTGACTCCACCACCTCTCAGGGCAGACTCTTCCAATATTTCACAACCCTTTCAGTGAATAATTTTTTTCCTAATACCCAACTTAAACCTCTCCTTGAGGCCATTTCCTCTCATCCTTTTCCTTGTTGTTTGGGAGAACAGACCGACCCACCTCACTCCAACCTCCTTTCAGGTAGTTGTAGAGAGAGATAAAAAAGTCTCTCTCAAGGCTCCTATTCACCAGACAGAAAAACCTCAGTTCCTTCAGCTGCAATTCACAAGGCTTGTGCTCTAGACCCTTCACCAGCTTTGTTGCCCTTCTCTGGAAATGCTCCAGCACCCCAGTGTCCTTCTTGGAGTGAGGGGCCCAAAACTGAATACAGTATTTGAACTTCCCTCCTCCTGCTGTCCATGCTACTGCTGATACAAGCCAGGATGCCGTTGGACTTCTTGGCCACTTGGGCACACTGCTGGCTCACGTTCAATTGGCTGTTTACCAGCACCCCCAGGTCCTTTCCTGCTATGCAGCTTTCCAGCCACTCTTCCCCAAGTACGTAGAGTTGCATTTAGATCCTTTTCCACTTTTTTAGCAGCATAATGCAGCTTAATAGGAGACAAAACCATATTTACTGATATAACTGCAATTACAGGCATACAATTTGTGTAACATAAAGGCGGCAAAACCAAAAGCTTCCTTAAATCACCTAAGTGTTTCAAGAAGTCTGTGTGATTTACCCTCACGTCAACAAGTCATGAGCGAGAGGACAACGATCATGAATATACCAGCTTGTGTCGATGCTTCTGAGGACTTCCTGCCTGGGTCACCACTCACTATGGAGCAAATGACAACTAAACTGATGAAAAACAGAGATGCACTAGGGATGTCATTAGAGGAGAAGGAAATTAAATAGTGGGGTTGTATATCCAAGGCAAACACCTTTCTGTGAGGTACTTCTTGTACAAACTTTAACTTTGTTAATATAATGACAAAAGCCCACCACTTGCTATTAATCATAGCAGAGAAACTTGAACAGCGTGAGAAGTCAGTTCATGGCCTACAACCCCTTAAGACTTTGACGAACCTTTGCTAGGAAGGTTTAACCGGACTTTTAGGTCATACCCACTTGTCAAGATACCTTCTATGTCCCTGCTGTGACAGGTTCCAAGGGAACCTGAGTTTAATCTCAGGACTGGCTTGAGTAGCTCAGGCTATACTTAATAAATGGCAGCATGGCTCTCCCAAGACATCTCTCTCTGCACCTCAGACTGACAAAACTAAACACACTTCTCTGCCTAAATACGCAAGTGTGACCTACCCATACAGCTTGCTCCAGACCCATCTCTGACACCATGGCCTTGCCACACAGCCTTGATCAGGAGGCAGTGTTGCACCACTTCCCTGATAAGCAGATGCAAGGCAGTAGGGAAGAACGAGTCCTCAGGAAAACCATTCTCCCTGATATAGCAGCCTATTTCTGCACACCTTTTCCCACAGTGGCTATGCAGGGAAGCAGAAGTAGGTTAGCTAGAGCAAGGTACGTAGTCAGGGACTATGACTACCTCTTACCAGGGCACATAACCCACGAGCTTTATTTCTGATGTCTATTTGCTCTCAGGGTCATCAGTAACTTGAAGAAAATGCTTCAGGCAGCATCTAGACCTACATGCAGGGATGCACTGGAGACATGATATCCTGCCAGACCCTGTGTCTGTAGCTGAGCTGGCACAATTGGGTTTATTTTTATGGATAGGGGTGGAGATCCTGCTCAGACTGGATCAAGACGTGGCCTCAGCATCCACCCAGGCTCAAGAACTGGGGGAAGCTTCTGTGCCCAGCAATGTGCACGTAACCTGAGATCTTCATGATGCTGTTCCTGCAGAGCCAAGCTGAGGTCAAGCACAAAAACATCCTGAGAGTTTTCCTAAAGGCCAATCCCATCAATATGCTATTGTAGGCACTAGCCTGTTTAGCATACATCTTAAACCAACCCTGATCTTAACTCAGGACCTTTTTAGCTGGCACAAGAAAATCATTCTTTCAGCTCTTTTCTGTTCAATGGCCAATATACCACGTAGAATTTGTGATGGTTTTCCCACAGAATAAGCATTTTGTTTGCAGTGAGCTTTCAGCCAAGGAGAAAACAGGATTTCTGACTATGAACACAGCTCTAACCACCTATCAACACTACTATGATTCCTTGTACCTTAGAAAACAACTACAGACATATACATGCACACACGTGTCTTCAGCATCAGGTATTTGCATGACAGCATGCACGCCACTGAACAATGCAAATATTATTAATCCTTACTCGTGCACTTGAGTAGGTATATATTTACTTCTACAATGAGATTGAAGATAATGGGAACCTGCTGCCATGGGACACTTCATATAGCAAATTAAACTTCATTGCTTTAAGTAATGTTACATCTAATTTTTTAAAGGTAATATTATATATTTCATTCTCTAGCATAAAGAAACTATATGATGTTATACAATACCTTCACTATTAGGTTATGTTCCTAAGTTTCCTCCCTTTAATTAAAAATGTATTTCACCACTTTAGTTTAGTTCATTTTATGAATTTTCCTTAAGGTTAAGATTTAAATTAGATTTTAGCTCCTCAAATTGTATAGGAAGACAGATTTCTAATTTAAAACCCCTCTAATTATGAACTATTAAATTCTAATATTTGAGCACTTAATTATAAAACACATTTACTGATTCCCTTAAGAACCACGCTGAAACAAATTCATAAGTAGAACTTAATTGGAAATGTAATATGATTAATAGAAAAACTAGAGATGAAATATGAAGTGGAAATGTGGCTGCTGCCACAGTTACATGCTCATGAAAGAAAATTTAATGTTATAAACAAGAAAAAACTTAATCCTCTTAAATCATCCAGTGGTGAGCGGAGTCAGGGTCTGCTCTTGACCTGACAGTTCAGCCAAACACAGTCTTGCTAAATCTAATAATACATTACGAAAAAGGATGAGATGACTGTGCTCATCAGCATGATGATCATAGAACACGATGGAACCTTAAAGTTCTTGAATAAAAGCAATCGCCTTCAAAATAGTAAGAATAATCAGGGTCATTGCTAAATATACCAATCTTCAAGTACTTTTTCTAGATATTCTAGTTATCTTCACATGCAAGCACTTCCAACTTACTACAACTTGTACATTTTCTAAGATTCAAAATAAAAATATCTCCAGAGCTAGGAATAAATTGGACACCTGTGGCCACCACAAAAAAGCAAAGCAATCCATAAGAAATTAAAGAACTAAAATTAGCCTTCCACTTTTGGCAAAGGCAATGTTAAATGTGATAATAGTTTAATGATGTTCATCTATCTCCCAGGATAGTTAATTCACAGAAATTACCATACAAATTATTCTTCAAGAGTTTGTAATAGCATAGAAAAAGCAAAGAAGGTTAGCCATAAGGCAGAAGACAAAACAACGGAAAAGCATGTGGTACTTTGAAGGTCCTCACAGACTTTCCCTAGGTGGGAGCTCATTAAACTGCTGAATACATGCTCTACTGTGTTACCCCAGTCTTACACACTAATACCACCTTTGACTTTCCGGGTTTGTGCTACATCACTCATTAATTTCCGGCCCACCCAAACTTCCTTGACACAAGCTGTCTATGGCTCCAAGTTTTCCCTCTTGGGGTTAGCAGAAGCAAGGAGATGCACAAGTTCAGCAACTGGAAAGGAATTTGTCTGTATTGTAGCTGGTACCAGAAATATGCAGATAAAGACAGATATGTTCTCTCTTCAACCATGTACCCTTTAGAATAAAGACAGCATTTTCATATGCTTTTTCTTCCCTTTCGCCACCCTTCACTTGATTTCTTTAGGTGAATACAATCAATATTCTTTCTCCCTTTCATCCAGACATTTTGCCAACAGTTTAATGAAAGTCTTAGGTGTCACACCCAATCAAAAATTATACTGCATCCTATTTTAGACCCTTCAGCCAGAGATTTTCCACTGTATGCATTTGTGATCCTGAAGTTTCAGACAGCCTAAGGGCTGTCACAAGAGGCTCTGCCTCTTGCAGAGTAAATCTTGTCACAAAGTACCTTCCAGGAAATAGGCAGTCCTTTCCCGAGATGAGCAGAATGCCACTGGTTGCAAAGGGGGCATGCTGTCTTCTTTAACATGTCTCACAGTGCAACTTCACTTGAGCTGGCCAGTCAGGCTGACATAAAACCACTGACCTTTTTTCATTTTTCTCCATGTTTCCTCAAAGCAGTTGAAGAACTTGTATAAGGCTTTTCCCCCCTCTGTGGCCAGTATAGCAAGTTACATAAGACTATTTATAAATGCTGGCCAACCCTCTGCTATAAACCATGTAAGCTGCATCTCAGCTGTCCTCCCAACAAGATTTGGACATAGCCAATAATGAGGTAAAGAAGAAAGTCTGCATACCTGTCAAACTGTGCAGTGAAGCATTAAGCTCAGTGAGAGCAAAGACTCAAATATTTACTCAACCCCTTGACCTTTGGATAGGAATTTTGTTCAGAAACAGAAAACGTGTTTCATAATTAGAAAAGTGCATTTGTCATTCTGCCTACCACCACCACATTTGAGGAACACTGAGAACTGAGATAACTTGTCTCCTCTATAGTCATTATTATGATACCTTTCACAACCATATTTTAAACCTCCCTGGACAATGTTTGGGAACAGAATTGCTACCTGAAGCATTCAATCAGGTGGTGACTGTATTGCATCTCTTCTGTTTGACTCTAGCCTTGTTACATAATCTTCCAATAATCAGATGATAAGAAATAAATTTACTCTTTTTTCATGCTGATAACAGTTAAACTGAGTTCCACTGACAGGGCACTTCCTGTTTACATTTTATGCATGGGAGCTTTTTCTTCCAGTTTCCAAAATTGTTCACACTTCTTTCTAGAGGAAGAAAAATGAGCAAAAGTTTCGCAATTCTTTGCTAGAAATGGATTATTTTCTTCTTCAAAACCTCATGCACCAGCAGGCTCAGACAACATTTGGAACAAATTGCTGGTGTGTACTGCTTATCTCATGCATCTTTCACGCTACTAGTTCCATTAGGAGGAATAATAAAATAAAGCAAAATAGTTCAGGAAATAAGCAATCCATTAATTTGAAGTTAGTTCTCAAAGGATGCTAGTTAAGTGTGATCTCTCTGAAGCTCAGAATTGCAAAGTACTTGCTTTTGAGTCATTCCCAGACACATACTCTTGGGAGTGGCATGCAGTGACAGTGTTTACTCGGACAACTCTAGTGTTACAATTACACCTCAACTATGCAAGAGAATAATTCTACTTCACACCAATTCTAATACAGAGTATTAATTATATTAAATACAACTGTAATTATTACAGAGTAGTGATCTATCTTCTCATAACTGTTCGATTAATTTGTGCAGACAAAAAAGTTCTGCGCATTAATCTCTTTTTGAAAGGAGATTATGTTATGCCAGCTCCATTTAAATGTGCATGCACGTGTCTGGAGAGACGTATGTTAACTACAACAGAAGTACTGCTGTAGGTCTAAATGTAAAATTGGTAATACAAAACAAAAAAAAGTACTATTAAGTTAAAACACCGGAAGACCAAGACCGAACTCTGTTGTCCATTTTCAAACCTCCATCCCACACTGCAGTATTCAGAATAGCTGTTAAACTAACCAGAACACAGCAATGTATTCACTGTCATCCCCACGCTGAGACTCAAGCAAATGCTGATTTACACAGCACAGTCATCAGAAATGGTCTCGATGCAGTAGTATAACACTCGGCCCATCCACAAATACCTCCTGAAGAAGAACAGTCTATATGAATCTAGAGGAATCTTGCTATGGCTGTACTGTAGATGTGCTGTTTTCAGCCATCTTACTTGCTTCACATCCAGCTTGGAATTAACGACCAAGAGATGTTGGCCATTTTCAATTGGAGAGTTAGAATTCAGACCAAAAAGGAATTACTGAAAATTAGGCAGCTATGATCACAGAAACATTCATGTGGATGAAGAGGTTTATCTTGTTCTGTCTTTAAGGTATTCTAAATACTTAGTATTCAACACTGACCAGGCAATTGAAGCAGAAATATAAAATATGTGAACTCCATTAGAGTTCAATACACAGCCATTTTCTCAAAAAAGAAAGAATTTCATATATATTTGCAAGAAAGTGTGCAAATAATTATTAAAAAACACACCTTTCTTTTGCTAATAACTTGACTAATAATAGTAACACTATATTAATAAATAGCATGATTTGGTGATTCTGAATTCATACTTAAATGGAAATATTTTCAAGAAAGACTAGATTCATAACAAAATGTTATGATGGTAGCATTTTTCTGAACAAAGAAGAAAAATAAAGCCCCAAAGAAAACTGAACTTTAAAAAAACAGAAGTCTGATTCTCCATACAGCATTTTTATAAATACAGAATTCAGTTGGTAAAACTACCTGTAGGTAAGTTTACAAGGACTGTGCAGAATGCTGTTGCTTTGTAATAGTTTTACAGAAAACACTAGTCGAATCAAGGGTAAATCACATTTACTCCATTATTATGGTTTTAAAGAAAAGAAACACTAAAAAAATTATGTTTTTTTTCCAGTTTGCTCCATTTTATAAATCTCCTATGTCTGACCACAATGTGCCAGTGATTTACTTAGTAGTACTCATCAGACAACCAGTAACAGGAAACCCTAAATACAAATACATATTATTTCATGGTCGTTCTACCTCTGCTTGTCTAGCCCAATACTTCAGATAAGTAAAAATACTGATTGAAATTCTCACGTCTAGGACCCCAGCCACATCTACCACAAAAACCACATGTACGATATGTAAGTTTTGTTTAATGGAACTTAGGTTTTACCATCCTGTTTCTGAATGCTATACAACAACACGTTTCATAACAAAATGTAGAGCGAGCTGGGACATTAAGCTAGCTCTTCCTATTTGAGAAAGAAAAAAAGCAAGGAATTCCCAAATAAGCAAAGAAAAAAAGCCACCAGCATTTCAAAATATTCCATCCATACGACCAAGTAAAAATTTTACTGAAATACATCCACTTTCATGTTTAATCTTGAAAATCCTACAGCACTTCTAATCAAAATACATCCATCATTCTTTTCACTAAAAAATTTTTGGTATCCAGTAGAATAACTACTACAAGAAGAAACTGTTTGCGTCTCTAAAACTTACCTTTAAGAATGCACTGAAAAGACATCCAAAAGTACTTTTAAAGGAAAGAACACTGACAGTTTGCTACTTGAATTTCAGCAGCCAGAATTTTCTGAGGGACATACTTTTTGTCCAGATAACTTGCTTAGATTATGGTTTACATGAGACTTACAGAAAAGAGAGTTCTCTAATTTGGAAATGTGTGTAACCACCAATGTATGTTGGCTATGCTTAAAAGGCTTAATCCTTTCAGAGTCTGTTCCAAGAATGAACTCATTGATAACATCAGAAAGAAGACAGACTACTGAGCTATTGCTAGTGAAGGTTAACATACAGAACCACACAGGCAATTTCCACCTCGTATTAATCTGTGTTCCTTATTGCCACTTAGTAATTTAACATTATAAAATTCTACATATAATCAACCACAGATGGTGTAACTGATTGTCCTGGTTTGAGCTAAAACTTCCTTGTTTTGGGTAATGGACAAATAGAATTATTCCATGCAAATACAATAATGCCGCATTTAATTGGTTAAGGGGGTCAGGTGAAACGTTACGTCAGATGGCATTATCCGGTTGTCTACCTCAGCTGAACTTTCAAATGACCCTTTGGCTGTGGGCTGGATGAAAGTGGAGGATCAGAAAGTGCCCATTGCAACATCCATAGTTCACCATCGGCAGTGCCGGGTTAACCGAGACTCTCTGCGTCCCATAGAGGAGATGGTTCGGAAGCTGCAGAAACGGGAGGTCGTCAAATGGACCCATTCACTTTTCAACAGTCCTATCTGGCCGGTGCGAAAAAGTGGCGGGGAATGGAGACTGATAGTAGACTACCGTGGCCTGAACGAAGTGACACCACCGATAAGCGCTGCTGTTCCTGATATGCTGGAGCTTCAGTATGAACTGGAGTCTAAGTGGTATGCCACGATAGACGTTGCTAACATTTTCTTTTCCATTCCCATAGCACCTGAGTGTAGGGCACAGTTTGCCTTCACCTGGAAGGGGATCCAGTACACCTGGACTCAACTGCCCCAGGGGTGGAAGCACAGCCCTACCATCTGCCACAGACTGATCCATGCTGCGCTGGAGAAAGGTGGAGCACCTGAACACCTCCAGTACATCAATGACATCATTGTGTGGGGTGACACTGCAGAGGAGGTCTATGAGAGAGGTAGGCAGATAATGTGCATTTTGGTGGATGCTGGTTTCTCTATTAAGAGGAATAAGGTCAAGGGACCTGCTCAAGAGATCCTGGTTTTGGGGGTTAAGTGGCAGGATGGACGCCGCCACATCCCCACAGATGTGGTCAATAAGATCACAGCCATGTCTCCGCCTACCAACAAGGAGACGACACAGTCCTTCCTGGGACTCATAGGCTTCTGGCAAATGCACATTCCTGAGTATAGCCAGATAGTCAAGCCTCTCTATACTGCCACTCGAAAGAAGAATGATTTCACCTCGGTCCCTCGACCCTTAACACTAATGTAGTTCTGATGGCTACCCAACCCACACAAGTCTAAAATAACAAGATTTACCTTTACCTACAATGCTTGTGCCACAGGTACATGCATTTGAAAATGTAAGACAACGGTAGAAAGCTTTAAACACTGAAGAACAAGGATTATGAATTGGCAGATTCAATTTTGTTTTCAACCCACACATTTTTGTTTTCAGAGTTTGTGATAACCCCCTGCTTCTTTCCTCCTTTGTCAGTAGCTATACAAAAATAAGAATTGGTAGATGAGAGGGGAAAAGGAAGGAAAGTAAGGGAGGAAGAATCTGCTTATTTTGAACCATCCTACAACTCCACCTTTCAAATCTTTAATTTAATAAAAGAAACAATTCTTTTCTTTCCATGAAAAAATAATCAGCTGAACTCACACAGGGATAGATTCATTGCTACAACACAGCGAGTCCCAGCTAGACTGGGACTTGTTATACATACAAGTACATGATCCTACATCCTACATTTACTCTTTGTGCTCTCCTGAAAAAGAAAACAATTAAAAACAAACAAACAAACCCCAAAGCAACTTAAGAGCAGATAGAAGTAAAGCAATTCTTTGTGTCTATAGCCAATTTGCTTACACATGCTAACCATTCCCTGGTCGGTGCCTGTTATATGGGCTCAGCGCTAAAGGGAAATTTCTATTAAAATTCTATACATCGCTGACAATTGAGGCCCCAGCAGATGGCCCTAAAACAGATTCATAGCTTGATTTAACATGGTCTAAGCTCGACACCAGGACACTGTCTGCTGCCTCCCATGAAATAAAAATTACACACAGAAAAGCAATTCTTCCAGTGATCCGATATTTGTTTTAGTTTTGCCCCCAAAATGGTGGTTGGTTTACTGATCTTAAAATATCTTCTGTGTTGAAACCTCTTAACAAGAGGTTAAGACGTAGCTCCGCAAAGTAAATGTGTTCTAGGAGTCATACAGGCACATTTGGGTTTCAGAATTAATGATATGAAGATCACAATGGCTATGCAGAGCCATGAGAGACCTTTGCTGGTGTGGGGTTTGTTCTTCTGTTTGTTTGATTGTTATTTTTTTTTTTTAAATTTACTTCCATTTTAAAAAGCAAAGAAGAACATACTGAATACATATACAGCGTCCTATATACAGATACACACTGCAATGGGTCTGAATTCTGTCCCCTTACACATAGCCAGCATCGATACACTTCACAATTCCACTGAAACCCACAGGACTATTTGGATTACATAAAATAGGGTTTAAAAATTAATGCATTAAAAAAATATGAATACAGAAATGTTTAAAAAGAAACAAAGAAGATACCACCCAGCAAAGAAACCCCTACACTTACTGTTGTTATTTCCATTAGAGATGAACATGGAAGACCTCAGGTTATCATCACCCTTCTGCTCTCTCTGTCCTTAGTGCTTAGTACACCGGGGTTGCAAGACTTTGGGAAGGTAGTTGCTTCCACAGCAACTATCCAAAGGCTCCCTCTAGTACATCTCATCAGCTCTGATATCCCAGAGATCTCCAAAACACCAAAACAGTTTCCTGTCATAGGCTGGTGATCATTCAAAGTCAATAAATTCAGTAGAGTACCACACTGACAAGGACAAAAGAGATTACATTTTTGCAAGTAAAAGGTAAATTAATGCAATGTTGTTACTCAGAGAAGTAAATTGTAGTTCTTTCCAGACTAGATGGGGAGAAAGTTAAAAAAAAAAAAGAAGGCTCTTTTATGTTTTTCTGTACTCTGTGCAAAGTGCTCTGATTCTTACCTCTGTTGCACACCTAATATCAAACTGTAATAGGCTGGGTTGCCTAAATGAAACATCATTTTACAGCGCTGACGTTACAACATTGAGAACAGCAGGTAACACCAGATGCTAAGCTAGGAATAAACTATATTTAAGGTCATAGTTTGGATGTTCACAAAGGAGGTTTTTTCAATGCCATCAGGAAGAAAATAACAGAAATTTTCTATTTACCTGTCATCCAGAAAAAGTCATATTTGATGTATTACCTACTTCACTTCAGACTTTTAACATAAATTTTCTCAGCTCTGGCAGTGTAATTTGACAGAAGCCCTATGGAAACTAATAGAGAATTTCTTTTCCAGAGTGTGAAGAAAAGGATTAACTATAACACAGAATAAAAAAGATAAAGCTCCTAATCAAGTAAAAGCATTAAAAATACATTCTTTTTAGTATTAAAATAGTATTTAGTTCAAAATAAGCATAAACCTCTCAGTTACAACACAAATTTCTCATCATCCTATTATTGTTTTCATTTCGGTTGAAACTCTATATTATAGAATAGTCTATCTCCTTAAAAGGGTAAACAAAATAATACTCATGCCTTTTCACTTGAACCCAGAATAATCACAACTCCAGTTATTAGAGGCATTTTACTCAAGCCTAACCCTTAAGTTAGGTACAAAACTGACACATTTGTTCATTGCTTTCTATGTTCTTATATGTAACTTCTTTTTATATATATATATCCTTGTAAAGTTGAGGCTGTTCCATTAGCTAGGTTGGTTTTCTGCTAGTAATACTGTAATTGAGAGCTCATTATTTAATTAGGAAGAATGAACATATTAAAAAGATTATGACTGAAACCAGGTATAACTTACAATGGCAAATTTCAAATTTTCAAGTGATACGTGAAAAATACTTCTCCCAAATATTCAGCATATCATTCAGCTTAGGCTGGCATCAACAACCTCTCCGTAGAGAATCACCCAGTTCAGGGCAGTCCGGCACGGTACAATTGCGGTAAAGCTTACGGCTTGTGGCTAGGACGCTCTAGGATGGCTTGTGAATGCTACTCAGAGAAACGAAAAGAAGTAGAACAGCAGCTTACCTTCAGCAGGTCACAAAATACACTAACGTCAGCTAAGGACTTCTGTGGATTCAAAGGGAGTGTTGGATGACTTAAAACAATATAAGTGGAAAAGAGGATTAACTGCTACACAGAGGAACACTAGAAAGAACAAGCATCTTTCTGCTGCTCCTTATTCCTATCACATTTATTCATTTCTCCTTCTAGTTAGTTTTAGTTGCAAAGTTGCTTGGCTTTTTGTCAAAAAAGAAAAAAAAGAAGCAATACAGCAAAAGGAAAAAGCAACAAGAAAAAGCTGCCTTATGTGTGTTTACCTGAGCACTCATTTAAAATTTATAAACACATTAAGCTGGACCCTCTTGCATTTAACCTGATCTTAAAACACTGAATTTGGAAGTATTTATTTTTATTTCAGTCCATGTGAGAAGGAATTCAGACAGCATTCTACTTAACAAAAAATTCAGGAATTTTTCTACAACTTTGCACAGTAGCAGGTATCTTGATACTCATGATATGGTGACAAATTATATATAACTAATAGAGAGAAAAAAATATACTGAAGCAGTCATTAAACAAAAAATTCATTATTATTTTATCACTTGTGCATTAGGAAACAATCTCTAATGAAATATAGATGGTTTATCTGTCAGTATGCTTATTAGTTCCATCTCTAAATATGTATTCTATGCAAAATGCAAAGAATATTTTCCATCAAGTAACTCAAAAACACTGATGGATTTGGGGGGAACTTACAATAACATATTTACTTTCAGCAGCCACCTATATGCTGCTCTCCAATGCAAAGAAAAGTAGAAGTAGTATGTGGACATCCTTTTTTTAATAAAAGATTGAAAATTATTTCCCCGTAAATCTTGCCTGACACTTGAATAGGAACAAGGGAAAATATTTCTGCAGACAAGGAATATTTTCTTAAGAAACTATCCCTAAATATTACTTTATCCACAAGGAGAAAGAATAACCCTGGCAAACGACACACAGCTTTCTTTACAAGATGACTGTAGCACTTCCCTCACAGTCTACCCCTTCCACCTTGCTTTGGATTCCAAAGGACCATTTTTCCTCCTGCAATGAGGAGATTCAGTTACCAGGTCAGTGAATTAGAACTTTCAGTCTGCATTCAGTCATCAGGAGATCCAAACGCCACAGGCAAGAGAGGAGAAATTCTACTGGCTCAGTAAGGGTTAGAAGGACTCAGCTTCTGAGCATTGGTGCTGGTGCCAGCTCATTGCATACCCACGAGCAGAACAATTACCTCCCTTATCTTTGACTACCCTTTGTAAAATGAGACTACACTAAAATTCATTTTATGCCCATACAGGCTGTTGAGGGTAACTCCAAATAAATGCATTTTGCTGAGAATGAAAATTTTATTAAACTAATGCCAATGTGTTTTATTAAACCAAACCAATGTGGTTTAGATGTGGATTAGATTGTGTTTATGTAAAGTACTTTTGTACATGCCTAATTCACATTAAGCAAGTCCTTAAATGCTCAGCAAGTATTGGTCCTGTGTGGGAACGGGCTTTGGATTATACTTTTTGAGCAGAAAAGGGAAAAGTTGCTTCATATACAAACTGGATTTATAGACATCTAGAGGAGCAGACTACTTTAGAATTGCATAGTCTGAGAGTTTCAGAAGCCAAGATCAATGTCTGCACTTCTGAGAATAGTTATCTTAATTTACAGCAAGTATTCACAGAACGACACTTTCAACATGCAGCATTCTTTAAAACAGAAAGAAAGAAAAAGTGACATATCACATTGCGCTTCCAATATACTGCAGTTCAGCTGAGCACATCTCACTTGGCAAATGTAACCCATCACTAGCCTTGACAAGAAATTAATGCCAGAGGATTACTCTTTTGTAAAGTGGTGCTGCTGGTAGGAACTGTGGTTCTGTGGCAACTTTCTTTCCTCTTTAAATTGATGTACGAGCCTGCTGCAGACAAAGTCAGTTCTCCCACTCGGCTGAGCAGACATTATGATTCACAAGGCCAGCATCACTCTAAATGAACTCTGATCCACCAGTGATACTGGCAGATCTTACAGCATAGATTTGTCTCTCATCCATGTGGTTTGTGCTATAATGTAAATGAATGAAAAAGCAGATCTATTCCTCACAGAAAAAAATTAACCTATCTCTGAGCAGCATTTTAAGAAACAGAAGTTCGCTCCGATTTTTCTCTTTAGGGTAAGAAGTGATTTTAAATAAAACAAGCGTTTAGATCTTAAAAAAATAAAAAGAGAGAGAGAAAGCATTTCAAGATAGTGACATTAATAGAGAAGCTGGACTTTGTTGTCTTCCAGCCTCATAAATTTCACAAGTAACTGCAAATTGAGTCCAAAAGCACTGTGAACAGCTCTTGTCATTTCAGCTTCAACAGCCAAGTTCTGAGAACAAACAGAAGCTTACAAAAAACAAAATTATAGGTGTGTCAATCATGGATCTTATCAACATTCAAAGAATTGCCTGCCTTGATGACAGCGTCTTCCCAAACTTCCTCTGAAAACAGTATATTTTATTCAAAATCTGAAACTATTGAAAAGTACTGTCAAAATTCCCAACCTCATTTACAAAAAATTTGAAACTGAAGTAATTTTAATATATCCAGTGAAAATATTGTAGATTTACAGCGGTGTGTCTGACAACACAATCTGACTTGATATGTAGCATGGCACAAATGAACAGACAATTGAAGGCTCAAATATAAAAATTTAAATCCATATTTTTTCCAAAATCACTGCGAAATGCAAAAACAATTTTGCAGTCTAAAGTAGATGAATAGTTAACATTCTTTAACGTCTTTTCCTTCGAAATAGGTTCTTAATCCCAAATAGATTGTGAACATAGTTTTGGTTTTTCTAATTTCTGTATGATAATTAAACCAACTTCCTAACACCAATACCTTATATCACTGAAATCAAAGCCACATACATCTCAATGCTCTGGGGTGTTCATACGCTGGTGTTGCTCGTGTACCAAATAACTAAAACTGTTTCCTTACTGCGCTTGAAAGTGTGAAATCAAAAGCAGGGTGGGAATAAATGGATAACAGAAGACGGTGTGGAGAGCTTAAGACCTCACTGAACACCCACTTCTCTTCCAAGAAACCCAGTGGGTAACAGAAGCATCGCATACAAAAGCTGAGAACTTCATGAACTGCGTAGTTAAACTTTATGGAGCTGAACCCTAACCATCTATAAACCCCTGTCTACTTCCCATTAGTCAAGGAAGTCTGGAGTGTGAGTTGCAAGCTGACATTCCAATCCATGATAAATTTCCACAAAACACGAGCTGTTATCGACACCAGCAGGAACCTAATATTGAGTCAACAGCCAGCTCCAGATTAGCATCTTTCCTTGGAAAGATTAAAATTTATTTTATGCTTCAAAATCTTCTTTAAGCTGCAAAAGGGAATGGAGCTGAGAGTTATGAACCTCTTCCGCCACTCACTAAATCCGTCCTAATAGAATTTTTCCACCTGTACAACAGAGAAGAGGAAAGGGAGGGACAGAGGTTGGAATCAGAGTATCTGTCAAGCCGCAGCAGTGACACGTTATCTCTGCTTTCCAGCTTGGTGTTAGGTGTCAACAGTAACCCCACCAGAAGAAATCTGGTCAACAAGACAAACTCATGGGGAAACAGAAAGATGCAAGAAAACACTGGCTACTTTTGCTCCTTTCTGACATGATTTAGGAATGGGAGAGTGTTCAGGCTCTCAGGCTCAACTTTCAGAGCACAGGTGGAAATGAATCCAAGAATAATTCACGTAGAAAGATTAAATGCTGAGGGGATAAAAAATTTCCATGTTTTCTAAACCAGACGTTCCCTTTGGATTCCCTCCATTTTCAAATATTCAGCCTTTGGACTGAAAGCTTTGTTTCTCTTGACACTACATTATCTAGGGAGAATCTGCAAGGAAGAAGTATCCCAGTTCAGGGATATACTCAATACTAGCTAATTTTCAGATTTAATACATTCACAAATATTTTTAAACCATACACGATATGTATTAGAGAGACAACCTATATAATTAATTGTTTTCTACTTTAAAGATAAATAAAGTACAAAATCTTCAAGGAATTAATACCTTTAGTCATGTTATGGAACCAAGTATATGTTAAGATTTTCAAAGAGGCTAAAGTTGGGCACCTAGAATAATTTTTAGGTATATAAATTACTTTTCTAGATATGCTAAAATATTAGAAAAGTACAGAAAAGACTTCGCAAAGGAGATTGCCAAAGTTGAACTGAAATACCTTCTGAGCTCTCCTCCTCAGCCCATACTGCAGAGGGTGGTAAGTGCAAGCTTGCAATACGTACATGAAAAGAAAAAACTTCTGGAGTTCATGGTCACGTCAAATCAACTCTATTTGCTCAGCAGAAAGGTCTGTTCTCTGCTGTAGTTTAAACTGAATTGAAACAGTAGAGCTAGATCTTCACTGAGGCTTAGCCCAAAATGTTACCACTTGATTACTTTTGGGGGAGCAGTTCTGCATGCCCTCAGTCTAAAAGAGTTAGTTAGTAGCTCACAACTCGAAGCAGCTTTTTTTTTTTTTTTTTAACAGATTTATGGGTTTACAACAGACTCGCCAGTCAAGACTGTAATTTTATCACAAGATATTCTTCCTAGGTTGCCCAGAGCATCTGCTTCAGTGTAATCACTTTTGAACCGCCATTAGTTCAGCAATGACTGACTAGAAACCAATTTTAATCTGTGATAGTTGGGATGTTCTAATCTTGTTGGGAAACCTTGTCTGTTAGGAACAGCTGTGATTTTAGATATAAGAAGAATTTTGAGATATGGGTGGAAACAATATGAAATACACTCAAAATAAAAAAAAATACTGTTTTCACAAATAGTCAAGTGAAGCACAATAAAGGTCTAAAACCTCTTGGTCAAATGAGAAACAACTAAGAGGGAGAACAAAAAAATGTGTATTGTCAAACATTTGACAGTCTGTAATTTGATATTAAGGTCTAAGCTTTCCTGTAGATTGGTATCTCCCCTTACCACACTACTTACATTGTTGCTGTTCTTTTAATATACTAATTAATTTTCTGGGGAAAAAAATCTATATAGTTTTATATTATTTTTCCATGTGTATGTACTTGCTGGAGTAATCTTCATAGCAGCCTGCGCAGTGCTTTGTTTTGCATCTGTGACTAAAACAGTGCACCTAACACACCAGTGGTTTTGGGTATTGCTGAGCAGAGCCTGCACAGCATTGTGGTCTCCTCTTTCTCCCGCTCTGCCCACTCCCATCAAGAAGGCTGTGGGTGGGCAGGAAGTTGGGAGGGGTCAGAGCCAGGACAGCTGACCCCAACTGACCAAAGGGATGTCCCACACAACCGTGCTCAGCAATAAAAGCTCAAAGCGAGGAGTAGGAAGGTGGGATCTTTGCAGTGGTAGCTACACGTGCTGACACCTGGCTTCCCCGGAAGAGGCTGGACATCTGCCTGCCAATAGAACGCAGTGAACAAATTCCTCTTTTTGCTTTGCTTGCTTGTGCAGCTTTTGCTGCACCTATTAAACTGATGCTATCTCGAGCCATGATTCTTCTTGCCATCTTCCTACTTTCTCCACGTCCTGCAGGACAGGAGAGCAAGCAAGCAGTTGTGCAGGTGCCTGGCTTCTGTCTGGGGAAGCCATCACAGAGTTTTACCACTGGATCTGCTTTAAAACAAAAGCATCCTTTGGTGAAAACAAAACTGCCAAAAAGGACAGGGGCAAACATAACCAGCCTTAGCAATGACATAAATAAGGAGACTTACCCTTAGGAACTAAAGCAGCTCTTCTGAGTTTGCTGCAACCTAGAAAACTTCTGGTAGTTTCCTAGTCTCTACTCCCCCTGCAGACTCATGCTGTTTAACTCTAGTTACTAAATTAACAGCACTGAGTATATAATAAGATACAGATAAAACCTATCAGATTGCTGAAGGCTTACAAAAGGAAGAAACTAACTAAAGGATGATGTGTAATGAAGCTAAGTATTGGCATGCAGGAAGACAGAACTCCTCATGGCTAAGTCTTACATACTGCTTCTAGTTAATGGCTTTAGCACAAAAAGTAGACTTGCTACAATGAAAATGGATGACGGCATAAAGTTGGAAGACATCAATACAAAGGAGGACCAGAATATTATCCAGGAAAAATTAGGTGGCTTTGAGGTTTGTAACTGAAATGGATTGAAGTGTAATAGAACAAGGGCAAGGGACTATTAACATGAATCCATGATATAGAATGAGAGTTCATCAGTTAAGAATGATAAAAAGTCTCGGCTGTTGATCACAGGTTGACTATAAATCACTGCCGTGATGCAGCTGTGAAAAAGGCAAATGAAATTTTAAGATGGATCAGAAGAAGTGTTTTGATAGAAGCAGACAGCTATTAAAGACTTTTTAACAAACCCTCTTGCATGGGAGACCCTTCATCTGAAACATGCCATCAGATTCCAATTATCCACATTAAAAAAAAAAAACCAAAAAAACAAACTCACACCAGTATAAATGGGGACACAATCCCCAAGGATGACCAGAGAAACAAATTTCCAATGTCATAAAAGAAGAGATAGCAAGAAAACTGGCTTGCTTAGCCCAACAAAATAAGTTTGAAAATGTAGCATCATTATTCTTTAGAACTGCATGGCTAGATAATCCCAAAAAAAGGGGAAGAAAATAGGAGACAAATACCAGCATAAGAACAGAAGCTTGTAAAGCAGTCATGAGTAAAACAAAGTTGAAAACCTGAAGACAGCTGCTAACGAATAGCAATGTAAGGCTCTGGAACAGCCGTTCTAGAGGACAGTAAAAAGGCAGCACAACCAGTTTCCTAATGCAAAATGCCAGGTATATATAGATTTTTTCGTGTACTTCTGTGACAGCAGAGGACTATTTGACTGTCACTTAGGTTCTTCACACCCCTTCTTCTACGCAGTGCTAGAGTCCCACTTCCAGTTGGTCTACTAGGTCACGTCGTGATCCGAAATATTATTCCCAATCTGAATCTATAGGATTATTTAGGAATAAGAGATTTGTGCATGACCCTAACCCTCTAAGAGAAAATAACTGATTTATTTCCTTATCTGCATTTCACCATTAAACCTTACTATAATTCATTCAAAAAAACAACATAAAAGAAAGCTGGATTTTTAAAAATCACCCTTGGAGAGGAAAGGAAGATTTTTCACGAGAACAATCAGCCATTGGAATAATCTCCCCAGGAAAGTGGTGGAATCCCCAACATTTGACATTTTTATGATTCAGCTAGACAGCATGCTGGGCCATTTGTCCAGACCATGCTTTTGGCAAGAAAGGTTGGACCAGGTTATCCTTGGGGTCCCTTCCAACCTGGTATCCTATGACTAAATTAAGTATATAATATACTGTGTATAGCTACCAATTAAATTTAGCATCACGCTTTTTTGAAGAAAGGAGAGAGCAGAGGAAGGGAAATTAGTATGGGAAATCATTTAATGAAAACCATTATTAACTGAAAATACCCATAAACTATGTGGAGTCACTTTGCTAAGACAAATCTAACAAGCACATGATTCCACCCCTGCAGAAAGAGAGAGATAATTTATTTAGTTACAGTTGCATAATAGGCAAGTTGCACATGAGTTTTCTAACACATTAAAAAAAAAAAAAATCAGGAAAGCATATTCCTTGACTTTGTTCCTGTCAATCTGATTAAACATTCTTATCTCTGACAAAATATACTCTGCATTTGACAGAGCTGGTGCAAAAGATGAGAGCCTGAAGCATGTAATTAAGGCTAGCACTACATATTTCCAGCTCCTATTATCAGTTTAGAAGACAGTTGTTAGCACAGAGCAAATTTTTATTTAAAGGTAAGAGAAAGGAAAAGCTAGAAGAGCCCATGTGCATTTCATACTGGACTCAGAACTAAATGTCGTTGCACCTGAATACTTACAAAGATATAACCCTCCCTCTGTAACAACCCACCCACGAACCAGTCCATGATGATAGCAAAGGAGTATTTGACCTGCTGGAACATAGAAATTGTGGGTTTGCACTAACCAGGAAAAATATGCTGCATTTGCGCTGGATGATTTTCATCATTTTCCTCAGAGAACTTCAGTGCAGTCTACCAAAACTATTAAATTTATAATCACTAGATATAACATAGCTGATACAGTAAAATCTTATAGTGGGCAACAAATTAATTGCGCAGTAATTTCAGCAGTTTGCTACAAATTATGCATTAGATGTATTCTCAATCCTCATTAATTCCAATTCAATAGACTGGTGGTAAAACTGACATAAAAATAATAAAGCACATTAAATTTGGAGACAAACTCTGATCCTAAATGTTGCTAAATTGCAAAGCAACATCATAATAATGTGTTGAAAATTGAAATCAGAAATGCCTATATTGTTTACCAGCTCTAAGAGGTACCAGAGCTTTACAGTTATACACAAATTAAAATTTAAATCATAAATGTCAATCCTTCTGGATACCACCAATCCACAAGAATGAAAAATGTTGCAAGAAAGTGTCCCGACACGGGAAACAAAGGTTGCAGATCCCTTTTCCAACCTTCAGAAGACCAACATGTAATCTGTCCTTTTCCTTAGAAGAGTCTCACATAACCGATGGTTTACAGCATAACATAAGAAGAGCTGAAGAGAGTCACTGACCTAAGCTGTCATGGTATTCAAGGATTTGAGGTAGGCAAGGTTGATCAAGTAGAATAAACTGAGAAAATTTGCACAAATTATTTGATTCAGTTTGTCTTTCCTGCTAACACATCACTGCTAATTCACATTGAAAATCTTGCAGACAAAAAGTACAACTTTTCCCTTACAAATTAAACTGAGGAATCAAATCAAGCAACAGAACTGCACTAAGCTTCTGTCAGCTGTTAGTTGCATGCTACAAACTGGATATATAAATATACGTCAACTTGTTTCTATAACTTTCAGCTTTTTGAGTAAACAAGAGAAACAGATAGTGCATCTACATCATAATTTGACTTTTGATCAGGAGCGTGCTTTTGCAGCCAGCTCCTTATCTTCCTCCCTTCCCATGACGTTGCTTTACACTGTGAAGCCTCTCAGGTAGCTGAATAGAATCCCTTTTGAATGAACTAGCACTGGAAGGTGCACTCCCTGAATATGACTAAAGGAAGTGATTCTGTACTTGGGAGTGGTCTGTGGGATCTGGGCAGAGCTGACCCAAAGTACAACTCCCCGAATATATACAAATACTGTGTCCTGAGAGCCTACTGTTTGGCTCTGCAAATCCACTGCTGCTGGACAGTGCCACTTGCTAATGTAAATACAAAGATAAATAAAGCAGAGAAAGACCAGGGAGAAATAAGACCTCAGGTTATAAAACATTGCAAGTGAAGTGATGCAGAATTGGAAACATTTGTGACTGAGAATTTGTGAAGGCCTCAGTGGGTCTCCAATAACTCTCCTAGAAGCAGAGAGAATGCGATTACAATACACAAAGAAAGCACTCAGAACTTTACCATTTGTAAAGTCAATTATTTGGTACAGGGTGGTGAAGAGGAAGGGGTCCAAAACCAAATGGAGGTCCAAAACAGATTTCAGTTTGAAAATAAAAAATCTGCAAAGCTTAAATTGTGTTTTTATTGTATAGGTAACTGTTTCAAAAACACTCTCTCAATCGAGAAAAACAGCTATGAACATTTTCTCCTCATGAAACAAAAGTAAAGATTTTGTTTTATAACTTGACAACCCAACTTTTATTTCTGAAAAGAGTAACCTCAATGTCTTTCAACTACTCAATACTTCAGCTTGAAATAAGCAGAACTGAATATGAATCGCATGCTACAACTACATCTAAGAAATTACATTGAACTGGAATGTATAACCACATTTTCTGAACATAGAAAATGAGATAATTTAGCTGTTTTTTTCCACGGCTAGGAAAAAAACCCAAAAACAAAACCACACAACCTTTAAAAAGTGAAATTAATTTCCAATCTGTATAGAATGGAGAATCTGATAGATTTATCATCCTCTTTTTGCTCTATTCAATCATCACTTTACAACCAATGAACCTTCCAAATGAGTTTCAGACTTAACTTTGTGTTTAAAAGGTGAATTTATTATACAAGACTCCAGTTTCAGTGATAAAAGACAAGCATCTGCATCTCAGACACAGAGGACACATTGCCTTGCCAAAAAGAGACACTTAGGACAAATTATGAGATAAATTTAAGAAAACCTATTACTCTCATCTATATTTATAACTGGGAAATCAAAGCTAAAATTTCTGACTCTTCCCTCAAATTCTCGTCATTCAGAGAGAATATATGGCCAAAACTGATTTCTTTTTACCTACATTTGTAATACAACCCTTAGTCATTACACATCTCTGGAAGGGCAACCCAAAAGCAGTAAAACTCCACCTCTTCTGAAGCAGCCATGATGAGAAGAGATTGTTTCATACGCAACTTTGATAACCATTTAAAAGGTGTGACATAATCTTAGAGTACAGAGAGTATGAAATTCAGTG
Organism: Buceros rhinoceros silvestris; assembly: GCF_000710305.1. Classification (NCBI taxonomy): domain Eukaryota; kingdom Metazoa; phylum Chordata; class Aves; order Bucerotiformes; family Bucerotidae; genus Buceros; species Buceros rhinoceros. The sequence goes on from NW_010423868.1 coordinate 154,334, forward strand.
AGAAAAAGCATTCTCTGAGCTTACTACATGTTTCATGCAGATATTGTTCTCACTGCCATGTAATCCTGAGTATCATAATGTTGATAGAAAATGAAAAAAAAAAATTGCTGCGGTCTGAGAACACACTTCTTTGAGTCTGTTATACAAAGAAAAGAGAGTGACTAATATACAGCATTGTTTTTACAGTTCCTTTTTAGAATGCACCTGACGTTGGTCTGTCACTCAAGCCGTAACTGATTTGTAATTATTGATCGTTGCACAGTTGCAAAAGACTTTAAAAAAACTTTTTAAAGTTCCTTTTACTTTCCAACATGCTCAGTTCACATCCTCTGCCATCTACTGAGTTGTATGTCCTATACTACGCAGTAGAACTAAATCTCAATGTTAAAATATGCCAAATTACACAGCTAAACTGTCCTTGCACTTTTTTTGTGCTGTAATCATGCAAATGGAGGGCAAACACAAACACGAAGGGCTATTCATCTATTTAAATCAAAGCCCTTAGTATGCAAACACGTTCTTAGGCAAAGCACAAACAATTCAAAACAGGGATCCTCCAAAAAGGAAAAGAAAAAGGATTCTGGTGAATTTAAAAACCCAGAGTTGTTTACTCTATTCAAAACAGTTCAGTCATTCTGCATTCTGCTCGGTGTTCTGAAGCTGATATTAAGCATACATTGTAAATGAACCTGAAGACATTTTTATAGTAGCTTGCTAAAGAAACAGATGTAAATCTGACAAAAATCAAGGGAGGGAAGAATGGGCCTGGAGAGGGGTAGAATAACCTGCTAAAGAAAGTTACAGAAAACATCCAATCTATCAAAATATCAGCAGGGAGACTGCCAGCAGCCTGAAAAATGAAGAGAAAAAAATTCAATGCTTAAGACTTCTGAATAGCTTTTCAATGCTGCTATAGTATTTTTAGGCTTAAATATAATGGGAACAGATAAAGCACCTCGTGTTTCATGCTGTTGCCCATATGTAGGCTAGGCAGGTATGAGCCAGGTCCAAGACTTGCAGACTTTGTCATCCCCCCAATATTGCAGGGTTTCAGGTGCTCATCAGGACTTTCCTCTCAATTCACACTGAGATTAATTAGTGCTTCCCACAGGGATAGACCTATTGTTTGCAGGTACTTCCAGTATTTCTGAGGACAAACAAAGCCAAATTACAGCAGGCAGATTACACCATCTAGGTTCTTGGTTTCCTAGAGCTGTTTGCTTAGTTCACAGTTTTCCTCTTTTAGTCCTCTAAACAACAGATTCAGACATACATTCAGAACAACCACCTCAGCTTTCTGTGTCTAGACAGTCTGCAAAGACATTTTGATTCATCACATCCTCCAAGTACTTTCTATCCCAATGACCAAAGTAACGAATCTCTGGTATTCTGTAGCACTCATCACACTCCCAGAGCAAGCTCACAGGTAGTCAATCAATTATGCACACGTGCAGCAGCTCTCTGACAGAAGTAGCTACCTGACAGTTACTGGAAACGAGTTCACTGGCCAGTTATTTGACTCCAGTGTGCTGGGAGACGACTAGAGCTACTGTCCCAAATGAGTAATACTGGAAAGATGGCTGATCTTTTCTGCCCACGCACTGTTTCTGGATGGTAAAGAGGACTTGACTGGTAACCTCAAGAGGTGCACAACAGCTTTCATTACTACACACATTCAAGTAAGTATAAAACTTACAGAATAGAATCATAGAATAGCTTGGGTTGGAAGGGACCTTTAAAGATCATCCAGTCCCATCCTGTCCCCAGCCCCTCCCACCTCCCCCAGTAAGCAAGCACGTCCTCAACTAGATCAGATTGTTCAGAGCCCTGCTATGGGGCACCTACCATCTCCCCGAGCAACATGTTGCAGTGCTTTACCACTCTTATAAAAACTTTCCTCCTTATCCCTAGCCTGAGTCTACCTTCTTTTAGCTTTAAATCATTACCTGTTGCCTTATCACTACAGGCCCTACTAAAAATCCTGTCCCCATCTTTCTGGTAAGTCTCCTTTAAGTACTGAAAGGCTGCAATAAGGTCTCCCCAGAGCCTTCTCCAGGCTGAACAACCCCAACTCTCTCAGCCTTTCCTCACAGGTGAGGTGTTTCACTCCTTTGATCATTTTTGTGGCCCTCCTCTGGACCTGCTCCAACACACTCATGTCTAATATTTTAAGGTAACGCACAAATTTCAATCACCAAAAAGCAACAATAATAGGAGTGTATAATATCACCATAAGGGACAATTTCACTGTCCCTAAGAAGAAAGGGGGGGGACCGATCAGACGGCATCTTTTCATACTATGCCAGGAGACATCTCTGCAGTCCCACAGTCAGTATTCAGTATCATTACAAGACTATTACCTCTAAAATAAAGAATAATATGAATTTGTGCCTCCATATTTTGCTTATGAAAAATGCCGAGTCCTTGTCTTATTACTGTAGATGTAAAAATAATATCATTGATTAAAGTGAATTTTCTGGATTAAAATAAGACTAAGAGTATCCTCTGTACCAGCTGTCTTGCTCAGTGGATTGCACACCATGTGTGCAACCTATTGAACCACAGTTATCAAATTCTTGATTTTTCAGAAGAATTTGCTGAATAATCTGATTATGAACAGTTTAAACTGCAGCAGTGTTATCTGTGGATCAGTCTATGATTTACTCTCAAAAAACCCCAGTTTTATTGTTCTCCTTTATATAAAACTACTAACAAGTTTGTTGGCAATCAGTTCATGTTGTTGAACTATGAACATCAGAACAAAACACACGCTGAAATGGTTACATGCCCAGAAGAGAGGGGCAGGTAAACTAGACCACGTCACTTTCTGCCTCAAAATTCAAAGTACTATTCAAAGTACTATTAAGCAATCAGGTAACAGAAAATACCTTTTTATAACCTATTTCAATTTTTGCAATGAAAGTTATTATCTTAGCTCACTGTTTCACCAACAGTGATAACAGAGCTTCCTGGCAGATAAAGCTGAAGAGATGCAAGTTAACAAATATTTTCTGCAGATGGAAATCTGAACAGGTAACAACTAAACACCGTTCCACGCCAGCAGACAGTGTTTTCTTTCCATTTTTGTTTGCTTTCATCATCAGTTTCTATAACCTGTACATGTACACAATTTTTTAGTAAAAATTATTTAGCCAAAACAATAGACTCTCTCCCAATATTAGATAGTAACAATAGTATTAATATTGAAATGATGAAATAATCTGACTGGGAGACATTCCCATCCTTCTTACAGCCTGGGTAAATGGCAGAAGTTTAAGAGAGAGGGTAGAAAATAGAGAAGAACTGGCTATTTTTGACAGGGTTACAAAAAAAGACAAGGAATGAAAGCAGAAACTCAATTTAAGATGCTGTCAGGCATCAATGAACAAAGTGAGATTTGGAGTTTGAAAGAAATTACTCAAAAAGGTGAGAAAAAAACTGAAGACAAAACAAGTAAAGAAATACACTTTGTGTTTAATACAGTTTTTGAGATAGTTTTCCCCTCAAGGAAAGCATGTGCAAAAATGGAAGAAAATTAGGATCTGTAAGACAGAATATACAGTAACCTTCAATTATCATTATTGAAAGCATTATTATTTGTCTAGAGAGATGGAAGACTTCGATTGCATAATTAGCATTACTCTGTGTTCGGATGCTTTACATGCACCCCTAACGTATACCTGAGAAACAAGATGATCTGTGAGCCACACAAGCAACACTGCACATCCCATGTAAATCACCTAGAGTGGAACCCACTTTCAGATGCCCTTTTCAATGTTTATTTACATCTCCTTTGAATGCAAATCAGTTATACTGGTCTCATTTATCATGATTTAAACAAAAAAAGGGGGGGGGGGGAATAATTCAGGTTGGAGACAACCAATTCCCGAGTCCACTATGTTAGACAAAATTTAGAACAAGTATCACAGCAATCTGATGAGTGCCCAGTAAGAGAATTTTGACTGCTGTTCCAATCACATGAAATGTAACATGTCCAGGTGCCAAAAGCAATTGATCAGATATAATCCTAACGAATTCTGCACTGTGTTTTTGGCAGGAGCATTACTGAAGAGGTACCTTAAGTGCATTCTTAAGGAATGCAATAATGAGGAATGCAATAATTGGGAATTCTGAAGGCACTGCAACCACGCATGAAGATTTCACTCAGAGAACTACCACGATCTCAGTGCCACATGACAACAGCCAGACCACGACACCTCAGCAGAGGAATAAAGCAACAAGCTTTTCCATTTCTAAGCTGACTTCAAGTTAGTCATGCACATATTCTTGTATTATTTCATTCATCACAGAGTGAAAAGTTAAGGAAAAAGATCACAGATGATTGAAGTTTTCCTCACCTTCAATAATGTCACAGTTTACTCCATCTAAAACAGTACTTGCTTTTAAAGCTGCATTTTGAATGCAGGTTTAGATTTACAAAGCCAAAAGCATGTTAAAAGAATGTGATTTTGAAGGTGTGTAGTCAAACTCATTAGAAGTCAAACCCCACCATTGTTAGGGTATTCTACTCAACCATGAATTCACCTCACTTGTGAACATACACTATGCAATTTCTAAGTGACTAAGCTTTCCCTCCCTCCCAGGAACCCTGTGTCATTAAGTACATGTGATTAAAAAAAAAACCATAAAAGGCATTAACTATCACATGATTCATATTTGCTGCAAACGGTTAAAACCCATGGCGAACTTGTTAACTCTGTTCACTTGTCTTGAAGTTTCTCTGACACTTTTCAGAACAGAGAAGTGCTTTACAAAACTTAATTATCTTTAAAATGGGCAGCGGAATGAAAGATGACATCACTCCATTTTATAGATAGTAGACCGAAGCACAGACAGACTACGGGAAAAAATCCTATTAATTTTCACACCCAACTTACTAATTTTAGCAAATGATTTTTCAGAAGGCCCTTGCTATATAGTACTTAATCCATTCAAACTAGCATTCCCATTGGCTGCATTTACAAGTGCTCAACATTTCTGCAAGATATTTCTACAGAAATTTCAGGCTGAAAAATGAGAAGTGTGTTTTATTAGCCACTTGTAAGAATTTGAGTAACTATCTGATGTTACAAAAGAGCATCAAGGGGAGAAGAAAATCCTTAGGGCAATAATTAGACCCAGTACTAATCCACCATCTCATCCACTACATAATGACTTTCAGAAAAGATAGAATAGAATCTTAGAATCATTTTGGTTGGAAGAAACGTTTAAGATCATCAAGTCCAACCATTAACTAGCACTGCCAAGTCACCACAAAAATCACACTCCTCAGCACCACATCTGTAGGTCTTTTAAATACCTCCAGGGACTGTGACTCCACCACCTCTCTGGGCAGCCTGTTCCAACCCTTTCCACTTCAGTGAAAAAAATTTTCCTAATGACTAAGCTAAACCTCCCCTGGTGCAACTTGAGGCCCTTTCTTCTTGTCCTATCCTTTTTACTTGGGAGAAGAGACTGATCTCCACCATGCTACAACCTCCTTTCAGGTAGTTGTAGAGTATGATAAGGTCTTCCCCAAGGCTCCTTTTCTCCAGGTAAAACAGTCCCAGTTCCCTCAGCTGCTCCTCATAAGACTTGTGCTCTAGACCCTCCAGCAGCTTCATTGTCTTTTTCTGAACATACTCCAGCACCTCAATGTCCTCCTTGTAGCGAGGGGCCCAAAACTGGACACAGTATTCCAGTGCTGAGTACAGAGCAAAACTCACTTCCCTCCTCCTGCTGTCCACACTAGTGCTGATACGAGCCAGGATGCTGTTGGCCTTCTTGGCCACCTGGGCACACTGCTGGCTCATATTCAATCAGCTGTTAACTCCAGGTCCTTACATACCACTGGTCATCGATGCAGCTTGTGCATGAAAAGCCTCCCTACCTGCAAGCAGATAAACACTTGTCCCGGTTTGGGCTAGACTT
>NW_010423869.1:0-8487 GCF_000710305.1 Buceros rhinoceros silvestris
TGGGGTGGGGAAGGTGTATTAAGATTTGGTTTTATTTCTCATCACCCTACTCTGATTTTATTGGTAATTATTAAGTTAATTTCATGAAGTCAATCTGTTTTGCCTATGATGATAATAGTGAATGACCTCCCTGTCCTCATATTGACCTATTAGTCTCCATATTATTTCTCCCCTGTCCAGTTAGAGAAGGGGGAGTGATAGAGCAGCTTGGCGGACACCTGGCATCCAGCCAAAGTCAACTCACCTCAGACATTTATGGGATCTTGTGGTATGCCTTTCATTCATCAGGAAAGTAGCAGTTTAATTAAACATCACAGCATTGCCATTAGTACCAGGTGATTACAACTTCTAACCTCTTGACATCTTGAGACCTTGTAGGAAATAATGTTGAATTCTGGTAACAACAATGCTACAAAATTTATCCTGAGGCCTGTAGGAGAGGAACACATTTTTATTAAAAAAAAAAATAATTGCTTCATTCACTCTCAAAACACATTCTCGTTGCAAGCAGAGCATGTGTTTGTCCAAGTAGTCTGTCCAGCATTGAAGAATTAAAGGGCATGTACCCAGGCGGGCTGGCCAGGATTCCTTGTGATAACATGGGAGGACAAGGAGAACAATCTATTGAGTTATTATCAAGTCTCTTGGTTTCTTCCTAGGTCGGCAGCCCTGGTAGTTTTGGATGTCCTTTTTACACCCCTGAGGAGCTGACCTCAATTAGTTGTTTGGTTTTTTCTTTTTCAGTTTTCTCTGACCTCTGTGTCATTTGGATTGATCCACTTTCCTTTGTCTCTGTACCTTTGTGTCTTAAGGTGCTCATCCTGCCCAGGGTGTGGGCTTAATTTTCTTGTCCTGAATACACTGCAGGTATCAGTGCAGGGATCTTGTTAACCTGCTCATCTAGGTGCCATAAACATTGTTTTTCTTACATCTTTCTTCTGCTGTTTCCACATCCAGACCCTCCCTTTGATTTTGCAATCTCATTTCTATTGCAAATTTCTGCACACAGGGAAGACATTTTGAGAACACCTGTATGTCTTTGCTGAGGTAGAATAGAGCCAGCTACTCTTTAAGAGTAAAGGACCCTTTAATGAGGTGGCCCAGCAGAAGAAGGAGGTGACCATTTAGGCAATTTTAGTGCATTATTGCACAAAGCAAGAAAACTATTCATAGACAAATATCCAGGATGTCAACTGACTTTTTTTTTTTTTAGGAGAAACAGAATTTGCAGGACCATTGGTTCTCTGAAAAGGATTTTGGTGATTGGCAGTTCAGGATAAATAGGCACAAAAAGGTGCCTTTTCTCTGACCTGTTGATGCTTTTATATTTTCACATGTCAGGGAAACCAGGAGATTTGAGTAAATGACCTCGCATTTGGTAACCTTGTGTTAAGAGTAGCCGTATATCTTAGAATGCAGAAGATTTTTCTAAGTAGATCAAAAATATATGATGTGTTCTAAAAAGAGCTGAAATTAAAAAATAATTTCTATAATGAGTCAGTCAGACCTACTTTTAATATGATCTCTCACAACATACACCTTTGACCAAATACTAGTAATACTGGTCTCCAGGATAATATGACATTAGTAGTAATAATTTAAAAATTATCCCTTCATTGGCAGATTAAAACAAAAGCCTAGATAATAATAGTCTACACAGGGGTGTGTGATTTTGTTTATTTTTTTTTCATTCAAGACCAAATTGTCTTCGATTAACTTAAGATGTGAGTATGGTCATAGCAGTTCCATTTCTCACTTTTGTAAAACCAGAGTTACAGTGAAAGAGAGCAAATACAAAGAATACAATTTAACAAGCCTTTAATACTAATGTCAACAAGCTGCAAATACGCTTGTAGAAATGCACTTTTTACAAATGACTTGGTAGTTTTTAAGAATTTAAAAGAATTCAAGTTTGTATAACCCATTTTGTGAGGACATAATGTCAGCATTGTCCTCTTTTAATCTGCATAATTTTAATTATAAGTTTGATTTGATTAAATAAAACCCCCATAATGTTAAACATCTATTCAAATAAGAAGCAAACCTTTGAGGTTTTCTGTTTTAAATTCTTGTAATTATAAAGGGTAGATAAAATGGCATACAAAAATATTTTTAAAAAGCATTTTATAGAATAAACTTAGATATAAATACATGAGTGTTCAATTCTACCAACTTACCTGAATGTCTGTAGTGATACACCATGGAGAGGTATAATTAGTAATTGCTAATTGACCGGGAAACACATCGTACTTTTGGTGCTACAGAAATATTAAAAACTACCTAACAACTATATTAAGTTGTAAATGATACAGTGTTAACTGAGATAGTTATCAGAAGTTTATGTCAAAGCAGCTCATTTTTCATAATTTTTAATTTAATAGCCAAGTGGCTGAAAATTCTGTTACTGCAAAGTCTATTGGAAGTTTTATTGGTTTACTACGTGCTAATCTGAGGTGTGCAAAAGGTGATAGCATAATTTCAGAGTAGAGGAGAGTGAGAAAAGATTAATAGGAGAATCCTACAAATATATATTTTCCAAATGCAATGTAAATTTTATTTAATGAAAAATTTTCAGATTTAATTCGTTGCCTTTAAGAGTGAGTACAATTCTATCTAAATTGGGGGGAGGGGGGGAGAGGTGTGTCTCCTTTTTTTTTTTTTTAAATCCTGAAATGTAAATGTCCATTTTTCAAGGATTTAAGCACTGAAAGATTAGTCTATATTATTTAATTCTTGTATTCAAAAATATCTAATGGAATTTTCCATTGCTTCTTATCTGCAAACCTCATCTAAAATGACAGCATGCATAAATTGGAAAACAAACTTTCAGCTCTTAATAGTTATTTTCTGCATTTTCTGTTTTCTGATTCTCTTTAGCTTTGATGATGATTAAATGAATTTAAGTCTTTGTCTGCATTTTTACAAAATAAAGGCTGGACAAAGTACCATGCCTCTTTCAAAAAGTGATTTGAGCACCTTTGATCTTCTGTGTGATTTGTACGTCAAGAATTTTCAGGAGGGGATTCAAACTGTCTTTGGGTCTTCTCATAATCTTGTTACAGAGAAAGAGCAAAATCTTCAATTTTTTCTCTATCTCAGGCTCTCCAATGTGTGAAAACATGTTTTTGAAAAATAGTTGTTCCTCTCTTAAGATTATTTATTCTATATATTTTCTCCTGGAATTGATATGTTGAATGTCAGACCCTCAAAGGCAAATTTCTCATTTACTTCTATGCTGAAAGATCAGTCTCTATATTTTCTCCATGTTCTCTTTCTGTATTTTCTAAAATAAGCTGTTCCAGCTTCTTAACATTATTATTCTGAATTCTAATTATTTCCACCCAGATGCAATTGGAATAATTGCAACAGGACTGAAAATGCTATGGAGTTATTATCATGAATAAGTTCATTGCAATGATTAATAACATCAGTTAAAAAGAAACACTTAGGAAAAGAAATACTTAGATAACGTACATACACAAAACAGTAAAATATGGAGAAAGTTGGAGAGAGTAAGTGTTAAATTATAAAGATGATGATGAACAGCATTAGACTTGCCCTGAAGTTGTTGGAAAATATGTTGAAAAAGATGTCTTGCAATTTCTCATTTTCCAAATTGTTTTCTAAAATGTGCATAAATTAAAATATTTCCCTGAACTATCTTTTTATTGCTCTTCATTATTCTATGAAGAATGGAAAGGAATTATAGTTCACAATTTAAAAAACACTGTGCCTTCAAAACAAAAGCTTGCAACTATATGTAAAAAGAGAGATACTTGTATATTTTGTTTCATTTTTGGCAATCTTTTCACATATAGAGTATATGTAGGCACAATATTTACAGTCTCTCAGCCCACTGTGAACTGACTCTTTTTCACAATTATCCATATCCCTTATGCTAAATGGATAAGCCAAACAACTACAAACATTGAAGAATTTATGCATGTCCTGGTTTAAGATGATCAGGGTTGGTTTGTTTGTGATGGACGCATAAAACCGCCAGTGATGTACTCCTCCCGTGTACATCAGCGCATCTCACTGGCTGTACAGATTTTGATGCACCGGGGCTTCTCAAAAGAAACAGCATGCAGGTGCTCATGCTGGAAGGTGCCGTGATCCCCCTTCTCGCCTTGCCACTTGGCGCTGCCACGACCCCTACCACCGGTGCAGCCCAGTCCTGCCCCATGCTGCCATTATTTCGACTGCTGCAACTGCCGACATCGACTGCTTTGTCCTATAGCCCCGCTGCTGCTTCAGAAAGACTTCTCCTGTGACCACTTCACTGGCCTGGCCCTGAGCGTGGATGACTGCAGCTGCCACTGCTCCGCTCTGCTCACTGCCCAACCATGCCACATTTTGCCACCATTGAACTGACTGGTAGCTTTTTATCGCTGCTGTTTCTTTAACCGCAGTTTGAGTGCTTTCCCCCACTCCCCACCTCATTGCACCAGTTCTAGTCCTGTATAGGCTTGTTAATACCTTGTCGTTCTGTATATAATATCTTTCTGTTGTTACTAAAACTGTTTTAGTTTCCCAGAATCAACAGAGTCCTCACAAACTTTATTTTTCTTTTTTCTTATCTCTTTTCTTAACCCTTTCTCCTAGCATGGGATGGGGGCTAACTAGAGCAAGATTTCGTCCCATGATTGGCCAGCCATGGCCAACTGATGACAATGCACATATTTCAACTTCTCCTATTTTACTGAGTAAATAGCATACCTGAAATACTAAAATTCTATTAAAAATTGATGATTAATAATGAAAACCAAAAATTCTACAGTAGACAAGAACAAGAAGTTTTAATTTTTAGAAAAGAACTTCATGATGTGAAAACATGGAAAACATAGGGAATGTGAAAAATGGTAGAGGAGAATTATGCTGTGTTTCAAGCAAGACACAATCTCGCACTGCCTCTGGTAGAGGTTGAGTGTTTATTATGTGTCCACAGGGTCTTTGCCGATAAGGAATTGTTCCCACAGGTCATTCCTGTATTGGCTGAGAACTGAACCAGAATTCCACATAAGAAATAGAGTATGGAAGAAAATGGGCTGGGTTTGAAATTCTTGAATTCCTAAACATTTTGAATGGGGACATCTTGTAGTCATTAAGCTGTAATGCAGGAACAAAATATTATTATAGGTCTGTGGTACATGATTGTGTATTTATATAGATATGTATATCCCCACGTGTATAGTAGCATGTAACAGAGCATAATCTTATAGGATGGCAATAGGTCAAAGGTATCTTAATATGTCACATTTTAGAACACCTTACTTGCTATATATTTCTTCAGATGTACTGATTTGTGCAAGGAAGTCCTATTGCTTTCACTCGAAATCTGAAAAATATGCAAACACAGAGGTGATAATTCCAGTGGAAGATTTTGGTTTTGATGGCTTTTGTATGCCTTAACAGTGCTGGCTGCAGAGAACATGAAAAATTCTTCCTTTCTGTTTACACAGAGTATAAAAGCTATATAAGAATATAAAAGCTATATAAAAGAATAAACAAACCAACCCATCTCCCCTTTTTTGTTCGTTTCCTCGCTTTCATTGTCTAACCTTTGACATACTGAAATAACTTTCCATATTATTTTATTACTTCAGGGGCAAATCTTACCCTTTGTTTCCACCTTCTGGAAACGCTCGCCCATCTAATCGTTTAGGCGTTATTAAGGTTATACGGCTCATCTCCTTGCCCCTTCCAGATCAACCCCTTCACAACTTCACAGAAATTCCCTGCACAACAGGCCTTTGAAGGAGTATTAGTGGCAGAATCCACTTGTTAATGCTCCCCCTCAAGCAGTTTCTGACACTGTTGCAGTCTCTGAGTTTCAGTAACATTGCAATGCAGTTTAGAATGACAAGTATTTTGACCTAGAGACCACAAAGAACTTTTTCATATGAAGCCTGGATACGCATGGACCTGACCTCATCTGATACTGCCTTTTTTATTGCTGTTTTTGTAATACACACATCACTCTATCATGTTCTTCTAACAAAGTAATTTTATATGCTTTTTGTATAAAGAATCTTGTTACTCCCTAGCTATTGTTATGTTTCCAAGAAACTGAATAGAGAATTTACTGGTGACCACATGATATTGTCACATAGAAACAAAAAGAAGCCTAACATTCTGAGTGAGGAAACTCTGACAGGACATGTTCACATCAGGATTTTAGTTAAGATCAGAGGAAGTCATCTGAGGTGAATTTCCCAGTTATCTGCCTTGCTGCATTTGTTGGTGTCATGGAGGCACTCAGTGGTGTCACAGAGTGGTTGGCCCATGCATAATTGAAACAACTTTGGGATGAAATTAACCTGACTGTGTGCACCCTGGCTGCTTAGAAGTATCTAATTCATGGGACAAAACTAGTTTCAGTGTAACAATTTCTGAAACATATATAGCATCAATATTGGGCCCTCAACACCAACTTTTTAGCTCTGCCAATCTACTATGAAACTCTGCTTGCTAACTGCAAAAGCAGTGAACTGTCCTTCAGCAATGGATATTGTACCTCCAGAAAAATATACAAGTCTGATGGAACTGGCAGCAGTGTTGGTGTGCAAGGGGAGGAAGCAAAGTGCTTGTAACTGTAGCCTTAGTCTGGTTATCTGTATTGCCTGAAGTTGGGTCTATATTTCTCACCTTCACAATAAGAATCTAGGGATCATAAAGAGTAGTTGTTCTATAAACATTTGAATGCTGCTATTAGCAAAAGAGGAATTAATTTCTTACTGCAATAATGTAGATTAGATCTAGATAAATCATTTGTAAATACAGCCCTTGAAATGGTGTGAAAAACATTTCAGAAGCACAGAAGACTAAGTAAATGAATACTTCCATGTTCCTGAGAGGCTGATACTAAATATCGTGAATAAAATACATGTATTTGTTACAGTCCTCTAGTTATGTACACTACAAGAAAACTCTGTCATATAAATTAGAAAATCAACCCACTTATTGGATTGTTAAGGTAATGCTCTTCTCAGGGTGTGATTGTCTCTACAAAGTGCTGTCTAGGTATTTATATAGTCCAGTTTTAAATGGTTCAGGAAAAACTCTTCCAGATTTCACACCAGGACACTCTTCTGCTATTGAATGCATATCATTCTGAGATTGCTGTATAAGTGATTGGCACTCTGCAGAATGTATTTATAACTTAGCTCTGGTAAAACAAACAAGTATTCTCAAATTAGATCCTCAGGAAGCTAATTTTCTTTCCCAGCCACTGCAGTACATCTGTCATTCTCCTTGCTATTGCTGTAGTGTTGTCATGCTCAAACATATATCCCATAAAAGCTTATGCCAGCTTTAACCCGTGTTTTATTCTTTGCTTCCTCTTAACTGCCTCAATGTAAAAACCTTATGTCCAGCACGTATGTGCTTCCGCTCCAGACTCCACTGCATTGAGTCATTGATAGAATTATTATAATTTCTGGCACTATGGAAGGAAGTGTGATTTCGCTTTGAAGTAGACTTTTTTTTTTTCTGTCCATCTTGTAAAGAAAATGCAGCCATCATTTGGGTTGCTGAGCCAAGCAACTATTAGAAGATGTTGTCTTGCCACACAGAAGGGTACAGCAGGGTTTTGCTTACCTTTGCGAGTACTGCAAGCAGCGTGGTTTAGGGAGAAGCATTTGAAATCTACAGGCATTAAAATATCTTGAAGAAATTGGTAGAGGTGGGTGTCAAATAAATGTCCTTTTAGCATGAGGGACTGCATGCAGTGGTTATGACAGTGCAATCTTGTTTATGCCAGGGTTCATGCTTCAAGCATTCTAGTTTGCATATGGGAAGTCATTACATGTTCTTATTGTAAGAATGAATGAAATTTTCTTAAGTATCTGGAAGTAGAAAAATACCTCTGAGATATTCTACATCTTACTCAGCATTTTCCTACATTTTATTAAAATAGCTACTGAACCACAGATAAGAAGAGTACATAAGTTGTGGTAGTACTGCAGCTTGATACAGGCTGGATTCAAAGAAAGAAGTACGCTGAGCTGGAAGTGTTTCAAATGGACAGGTTAAAAATATCGCTATATGAAGCCTTAGGAAAGACAAACACATTTTGCCAAAACTTCTCATGAAGTGACTGGATTAACTCAAATAACAAAATTCCAGAACAGCTTCTCAGGCTGTGCTGGTGCACCTATGTCTTCCACTGCAGAAACTAACGGGAAGGGGTACGTGACCACTGCCTAAATGTAAATGCCATCTAACCAAAGCCTGTTACTGCCAGACAGAGGAGTGCTAGGAACCCCCAGCTCTCAATTATGACCTCAGAAATCCTGGAGTACAAACTAGGTGTGTTTCAGTTGTACTTGATTCTGAACCTGTACTGGGTGCAGGTGTCCAGGTACTGGCAGTGGGGGCTGCATTGTGACCTCTGTGAGGAGAGGCTGGGGCTGCCCCATTCCAAACACAGCCAGTTCCAGCTGGCATCTACTGACCCACAGCCGGGCATGGCTGAGCCCAGCAGCC
>NW_010423869.1:8594-9095 GCF_000710305.1 Buceros rhinoceros silvestris
GGGCTGGGCCTCCCCAATTCCAAACACAGCCAGTTCCAGCTGGCATCTACTGACCCACAGCAGGGCATGGCTGAGCCCAGCAGCCAAGGTGGTGGTGCCTCAGGGAAAATGTATTTAATGATATGTGAAACTCTTCACAACAGAGACGAGTGAGTTGAGAAACAGCCCTGTCACCAGTTGGCTGATGTACGCTAATCATAGGGATGTGTTCTTTCCTTTCTCTAAAACCTCTCTCCCGCTCTGGGAGAGAAAATGTTAAAAGCAGAAATGAGAAAGAAAGAAAAAAAAATTGTGAGACCTCTGAAGTTTGGGAAACTAAAACATGTTTAATTACACTAGAAAAAAATGTTATATACAGAAAAGAAAATGAGATATAAATGGTTTATATGGGATGGTATAGTGAGGGTTAAATGCGGTTAAGGAAACAAGAGCAAAATAAATACTAAGCAGTGCCCAAAATGGTGGCAGCCACATGGCTGGCCGTTTCGGGGGCGGAACAAA
>NW_010423869.1:9182-13862 GCF_000710305.1 Buceros rhinoceros silvestris
GAAGAAAAAAAAATACTAAGCGGTGCCCAAAAGGTTGGCAGCCACATGGCTGGCCGTTTCGGGAGCGGAACAAAAAGCTGTGGCTGGAACAAACGCTGTGATGCCACGTGGAAGCAGGGGCCATGCTGCCAAACCCATTTGGTAGTGGGAGTTAGAGAAATGGCAGCACAAGTGGCAGTGGCAGCAGGGAAGGCAGCAAAGGAAAAGAGCTTTGGAGCACACCGGCAGCAGAAAAGGGTGCGGGCGGCAGCAGGGATCCTCCCACGCGGTGCAGGGGTCCGAGCAGATCCAGGTGCTGGTGAAAAGGAAGGAAGGAGGAAAGGAGCCATGACGACGAGATGGAGGTGGACAGGCAGGTGGGACAGAGCTGGCTAGCAAAACGACGAGGCAGGTCTCAGTTGATCGGGAGACACAGAGCCTGGAAGTCCCCCTGGAGGTTTGAGCTGCCAGCCTGGGAGGTGCAAGACTGCTGCAAGCCAGCCACAAGCCCTGGTGCATGGCTTTTAAAGGGGCAGGAAGTTTTTCACAGCCAATGAGGTATGCGAACGTAAATGGGAGGAATATGATTGGTCATTTTAAAACAAACCTTCCAAACAGGAAAAACTGGGGTTTTTTTCTAACTTGGGACAAGCCCTGTGAAAACAAGATCAGAGAAGGAGGAGGTGAATGTGAGGGGAAGTTGGTTTAGTTCTTGTCATTATTTTTTATTTCCCTCCTCTATTTTACTTGGCAAGAAATGGAATTATTATTCCCTAAGTTGAGCTTGTTTTGTCTGTGATGGTAATTGGTAAGTGATCTCCCTGTCTTTATCTCAACCAATAAGCTTTAAATCTTATTTTCGCACACATCCCCCACCCGCCTCCTGCTGAGGAGTGGGAATGACCGATAGAGAGGTGGGAGTCTGCAGCCCTCCAAGTTCAACCCACAACCCCTCATAGGTATTCACAGGTGATCTGGCAATTCCGGGTGCACACATCTAGGAGTTCATGTCCAGGAATACTATCTCAATGTGAGTGAGAACTAACTGTTTCAGGAGAAAGGAGTTGGATGGTTCCTTAGGAACTGTACTGGCTAAGTGCCATATGAATCAGGGTCACAGAGGAAGTGGAGGATAGATGAGGAAAGGACAAGGTTCACTGTGACGTTATATATGTACATGGTATGATGCTTCAGGATTTTTTTTAAATTCATTTAACCGTAAAAGAACTATAGCCCTTGAAGGCGCAAGGTAGAAATTCTTCAATGAAATGAAATCTCAGGCTACCTGCTGTTATAGACTAATTACTCACAATCAATGAATGCTTATCTTTTTCGTTTTGAAATTATTAGTATTACTTTGGTTATTAGTGTAATTTTGTGTTATCCTTTTTTCTTTCCTAATTAAAATGCACCATGATATGCTCCAAAATGAATAAGAAGTTTAATTATTTTTCCAAAGGAAAACATTTAATTCACATTTATACTCAATACTCCTGTAGAATACATCAATGTTATCATAAAAATGCAATTTTGGTGTGTGAGAAAAATAACTGAAATCTCTGCTGGATGGTTAAAATGCTTGACTAGCAGTAAGTTGATACAGCAAGAATTCTTCGTTATCTCATGTCCATATTTTTTCTCTTCTCGCTGCTGGTTTTTCACCTTGGTTCATTGACTTGATTTCTGGGTTTCCCATTTAATGATCTTTCTCCTTCTTAACTTTCCTTTTGCCAAACCATTCCCTGCTTCTGTTTGATCCCTCAGACTCTTCCTTAGACATCTGGCCTCTGAATCATATTTAGCAAATCACTGATTCCCTTTTGAATAATAGGTAGGAGTCCCACACTCAAAAGTGGGTGGAGAGAGAACTCCACCTGCTTTTCTTTTGACTTATCACAATAATATATCTAGTTATCTATTAGCTTCATTCAAATTCCTTCTGAACAAACACATTTTAATCTTCATAGCCTTTCAGCTGAGATTATCCCATTGCTGAAGTACACTTTTCAAGCAAATTTATATTATCACTAGAGATAATGCTATTCCTTGTGTTCGTATGAGCTCTGGGATAGTCTTCTGGGCTATTTTCAATGTGACTACTGAGTTTTCATAAAACATAAATCTTCTGATTTTGTTGGAAAGATATGCAGAATACTTGATTTGTTTAAAATTTCTGAATTTAAAGCTACTTTTCTCTTTTTTAACAATACTTAATTTTCTACTTTGGATTTTTATTTTATGCAGATTTTTAAAATATTTTTTTTTAAATTTAAGGGTGACTACAGCTTTTTCACATCTACAGTAGCCCATAATGCTTCCTACTATAAAACATCTTAATTTGTTCATTTCAGTCTTGGTTGTTTTATGATGCAGAACAGCCAGTCTGTATGGAACATCAAACATCAAACATCATTATACTCAATTCTAATTAGTCTCTTCCATTTTCACAAGAAGATACCTCATTCATTTTCATTGTCTGACTGCATCTAACATTTGTATTTGGTCCCTCAGGACAAAGTCTTTCTGGGTATGAGATAAATTCATTAGGACTTTTCTTGATCTTGACCTCTACATGGCTTCCAGATCAGCGTTCTGATGTTTAATTCTGAACCTTTTTGGTTTTGCTTAAATGTACATCTAATTTGCCAACTCTGGATCACTGTCAAAACACTGAACTTCCTGTCAAAGTGATTGTAACTCCCTCTTTCTACCATTTCTTTTTTTGTTATTGTTTTTCTGCATTTGCATTCTACAAAATCAAAGCCAGTGAAGTACTTAAGATCCAAGTGGTAAAATATCTCACCACTATTATGACCCTATTATGCAGTTTCAATTATGCATTTGGACAGTTCACTGAATTTTCCCTTCTGTATACTCTGCAGCTATAAATTGTCTCAAAGGAGCGGGAAGGGAATCAGAAAAACTTTGTTCCACAGAATCAGGTAGTTATGTTTGTTCAGAAATCTGTAAGTAGGAAATACCATGAACCAGAAAGTTGGTTTGTAAGTTGATGTAAGTCTGGGCTGGCATCTCTACTTCAATATTCATTTCACAATTCTGTTCCATACGATTTGAAAAATGAATATCTGACAACAATACCAACATGAGACTCATGATGCGAAGAAAACAGAGTATTTAAATTGTCTTGTACGTATGAGCCTCAAT
Source organism: Buceros rhinoceros silvestris (assembly GCF_000710305.1). NCBI lineage: Eukaryota > Metazoa > Chordata > Aves > Bucerotiformes > Bucerotidae > Buceros > Buceros rhinoceros. Next base: position 12,327 of record NW_010423869.1, read on the forward strand.
TTACTTGTTTTAAAGTATTTTAATTTCCTCAACCTAAGTATTTTTTATCATAATGGGACCAGACTGGACTGTTTTTGAGAAGTGACCCTTCTGTGACCAGATAAGGATTTATTTGCAAGTAAAAGAGATAAAATATATTTTAGGAAATGCTGTAAAAATAAAGACATGGCTAGATAAGTTGAAAGTACAGATGAAGTTAAAAATTGTACTGCCTAGGTCATTAACAAGGTCATGAGAGTACATAGGAAACTAGAGGAGTGTACATTATCTGCATTCCAGCTGTTTCTCGGTGGAAATGAAGGAAAATGAAACTTCACCTGGGAAACTTTGTTTCTTTTCTCTTGTGGTATGTTTAAAGCACATCTGGTACAAAGTGAAAAAGAGTATAATGACAGAATTGCCAGGAGAAAGATCTGATTGTACTTTTAATTTTACAGTGACTTCAGGTAAAGTTTGATCTTTCACCCTACATTTAAATCCGGTTTGAGAGAGATGTTACATGTCTTGTTCCTTTTGTTCAGAAGTTTTTCAGAGAGTTACCGTTAGAAATTCAACCTAGAATCACATGTAAAGTGAGAGATAGATAAGATGTCATACTTCTCATACTCTAAAGAAGATCCATAATCTGAGATCTTATTATCTTAAGGCTATTCTGAAAAAGGGTGGTCATCACCTACAGGATATACTTGCCTGTGCACACAGAAAGTGGGAGTTTGTATGGAAAAAGAAAGTATGTATGGGATACGAGGGAGAGAGATAAAATCATGCTTTGCCTTGCTGAAGTGGAATTAGAGAGATGAAAATTCAGATGGAGTTAAAAATGGTGAGACATAGGAAGGAGAGTAAGAAGGGCTGCTAAAGATAGATCGGAAACAAAAGGAAAGCCAGAGAAAAATTTTGGCTTGCTGGGTGGTGTAGTCTGTCACTGAAGGACACAGAAAAGTGTAAGTAAGTACTTGCTACCTTTTTTGCATCATTTTTTCTGGTAAGGACTGGTCTTGGACCTCTTAGATCTCTGTGCCTACTAGTTGAGCTTGAAGGAGAGATGTACTATTCATAGCAGAGCATGATTTGAGTTAGGTACTATTTAATCCACTTGGATATTCTCACCAGTTGGACAAGGTAAGCCAATCACAGAGAGGAGTCCTCTCCTATCTTTAACCCCTCTTCCCTGCACTGGGAGAGAAAGAGTTAAAAAGCAGAGATAGGTAAAGCAAGAAGAATTTGTGAGACCTCTGAATGTTTGGGAAACTGAAACAAAGTTTAATAACACTAGAACAAAAATATATTAAATGAAGAAGAAACCCAATGAAATATTGAGGGGTTTGGTACGGGATGGAGAAGAGAGGGTTAACCGCAGATGAGGCAATGAAAGGAAGTGGCAGTGTTCAAAATGGCAGCGGCCATGTGGGTTCTCGCAGAGGCGGAAACAAAGAACTCGCAGCTGTTATGAAACGCCGGGGTACCACGTGGAAAACCAGTCTCTGCACGGTCCTACTGGTCTGATCGTGGGGATTGAAGTGAATGGTGAAGTGG
>NW_010423869.1:14077-14303 GCF_000710305.1 Buceros rhinoceros silvestris
CGGCGGCCGTCTGTTTCATGTGGCGCGGGGGTTTCTGTGACAGGTTGGCTCTCCGAAACAGCGACTGCTGAAGCAGCTTAGCAGCAGGCAAGCAGGCAGGCAGGTCCTCTGGTCGCAGCTGTTATGAAACGCCGGGGTACCACGTGGAAAACCAGTCTCTGCACGGTCCTACTGGTCTGATCGTGGGGATTGAAGTGAATGGTGAAGTGGCAGCAGCAGCAGGAGG
>NW_010423869.1:14466-18372 GCF_000710305.1 Buceros rhinoceros silvestris
GGAGAAGCCCTGAAGTGCAGCAGCTCCAGCGGCGGCCGTCTGTTTCATGTGGCGCGGGGGTTTCTGTGACAGGTTGGCTCTCCGAAACAGCGACTGCTGAAGCAGCTTAGCAGCAGGCAAGCAGGCAGGCAGGTCCTCTGGATGTTTGAGCTGGGGGGCACAGCCTGTAAAGTCCCCGGAGCCAAAACACCAGCCTGGAAGCCTTTCCCACAAGCCCGCTGAGACAAGTGTAAGGGATGCCCCCCGCCGAGTGAAAAGAGAGCGAGCAGCGGGTGATATGTGCCTGTTAAAGGGGCAAGCAGGCTCGCGAGAAAACAAGAATGCCCACGAGAAACTTTAACAATCTATGAGGTGTGCTGGACGTGACATGGAAGGGAATATTCCAATTGGTCAATTTAAAACAAACCTTACGAACAGGAAAAACTGTGTTTTTTTCCTAAACTGGCACAGATATACACAAGTCCATGTAGACAGATGGGATGCACCTGAGAGTGCCAAGGGAGCAGGCCAATGTAATTCTGAGGCCGTCATCTGTGGTCTTTGAAGGGCCATGCTGACTAGCATGACTAAAAAAAGACATCTTCAAATAAAATAAAACCAAAACCCAAACCAAAAAGGAGGACCTAGGGAGGTTATGGAGCAAAACCTTCTAGAAGCCAGTTCAAGACCCGTAAAGTAAAGAAGGTGATTTGGAACAACTAGCAAAGGTCTAATAATGTCAAACTGTGCCATAGTAATGGTTATGCCTTCTCTGAGAAGATGGATGGCACTGAGTAGTAAATTACAAATGATTTAGCAATGTCTGGGATTTTGACATCTCTCTCAGCATTATTGTATCCAAATTGGGGAGGTATGGACTGGATGGGTAAACTACATTTAGGAAAAAATTGGCTAGACCATTAAGGGCTCAAAACCGAACTGGCAACCAGTTATGACTGGTGTCCCTTGGGTGATACTTAAGTTGATGCTTTTTAACATTTTCATCAACAATCTGGTTAGGGGACAGAATATTTCTTTATTAAGTTGATGTGAGACCTCAGACGGGGAGGACTGCTTGATGCACTGCATGGCACGGTTGCCATTCAGAGACAGCTTGGCAAGCTGGAGATAGAGGCCAACTCAAGAATTCATCAAAGACAAAAAGTCCTGCTATTTGAGATGGAATAAACTCATGGAACATTACAGACTGCCAACTAGGAAACGTACTGTGGAAAAGGATTGTGCAGACCTGGTGGACAGCACACCCTTGCAGCAATGAAAGCTAATTGCATACCATGTTAGTAGCAGTGTAGTCATCAAGTCAATTACTCCTTTCTCTTTGATACTTCAAGGCCATATATAAGAAACTATACTCAGTGTCACCCCCTCCTGCACAAAGGACAGATTGACAAGCTTCAGAAAGTCCAACAATTGACTACTAAGATGATTATGGGCTGGAGCAGCTGGGTGAAGTCCTGCAATCACTACCACTTGTTCTAGTCGCGGACTTCAGCTTACCAAATGTCTGCTGGAAATACAATACGGCAGAGAGGAAACAGCCTAGAGGTTCTTGAAGTGTGTGGAAGACAATTTCCTGATATAGCTGGTGAGTGAGCCAACTGGGACCTTCCTCTTGTTGGGAAACAGAGAGGGACTTGTGGGTGATGTGTAGGTTGAAGGCCATCCTGGGCATAGTGAACATAAAATGGTAATTTTCAATTCTTGGGGAATTAAGGTCAGTAGATCTGCCACCTTGGACTTCCAGAGGGCAGACTTTGGACTGTTTAGGAGATTGGTTGGCAGAGTCCCTTGGGAGGCAGTCCTGAAGGGCAAAGGAGCCCAGGAAGGCTGGACATTCTTTAAGAGGGAAATCTTCAAGGCACAGGAGCAGGCCATCCCAGCATGCCATAAGATGAGCTGGCAGGGAAGAAGACTGGCCTGGCTACACACAGAGCTTTGGCTGGAACACATGAAGAAAAGGAAAGTCTATGACCTATGGAAGAAGGGTCAGGCCACTCAGGAAGACTACAAGGATTTTGTGAGGCTGTGTGGGGAGAAAATAAGAAGGACCAAAGCCCAACTAGAGCTTAATCTGGCCGCTCCCATAAAAGACAATAAAAAATGTTTCTTTAAATACATGAATAACAAAAAGAGGACTAAGGAGAATCTCTATCATTTACTGGATGTGGGGGGAAACAAAATGACCAGGATTAGGAAAAGCCTGAGGTACTGAATAACTTCTTCACTGTAGTCTTTACTAGTAAGACCAGTTGTTCTCTGAGTGCCCAGCCCTTTGAGATGGATGACAGATGGGGAGCGGAATGAAGCCTCCGTAATCCAAGAGGAAATGGTCAGTGACATTGCACCACTTAGATGCACACAAGTCTATAGGGCCAGATGGGATCCACCCAAAGGTACTGAGGTAGCTGGTGGAAATTCTCATGAAGACACTTTCCATCTTTTACCAGCAGTTCTGGCTAACAGGAGAGGTACCAGTTGACTGGAGGTTAGCCAATGCGATGCCCATCTACAAGAAGGGCTGGAAGGAGGACCTGGAGAACTACAGGCCTGTTAGTCTGACCTCAATGCCACAGAATGTTACGGAGCAGATCATCTTGAGTGCCATCACACAGCATGTAGAGGACAACCAGGTGATCAGGCCCAGTCAGTATGGGTTTATGAGAGGCAGGTCCTGTTTGACCAACTTGATCTCCTTCTATGATGTCCTGGTTTGAGATAAATAAGGTTGGTTTGGTTTTGATAGACACATAAAACTGCCAGTGGTGTACTCCTGTCCTGTACTTCAGCGCACCTCACTGGCTTGTGGAGCTTTTGGTGGACTTGGTGTTTCTTTAAGAATGGCATGCAGACGGAAACCACACCTCTTTTTCACTTGCCACTTGGAGGTGCCGCTCCCCCTGTTCTCTCCCTGCCACTCAGCGCTGCTGCCTGCTGCGATATCTACCACTGGTCCACCCGGGGCCGCTTCACACCGCTGTGATCCCAGCTGCTGCAGTTGCCAACATCAACTGCTTTGTCCCACGGTCCAGCTGCTGTTTCAGGAAGACTTCTCCTGCCATCATTTTGCCAGCTCTGCCCCATGTGTGAACTGCTGCCACCACTTCTGTCCCAGCTGCTCCCAGCCCTCCCAGTGCCGTGTGCTGCCACCATTGAACTGACTAGTAGCTTTTTATCACTGCTGTTTCTTCAACCGTGGTTTGAGTGCTTCTCCCCACCCTCCCCCACCCCCTGCCCCTTGCTGCACCAGTTCCAGTCCTGTATAGACTTGATAATACCTTGTCGTTCTGTATATAACATCTTTCAATTGTTACTAAAACTGTTTTAGTTTCCCAGACTCAACAGAGTCCTCACAAAACTTTATTTTTCTTTCTTCTTGATTCTTTTCTTAACCCTTTCTTCTGGCACGGGATGGGGGCTAATTAGAGAGAGATATCATCCTGTGGTTGGCCAGCTGTGGCCAACCGGTGACATATGACACTGTTTCCCACAGCATTTTCATGGAGAAACTGGCTGCTCCTGGCTTGGATGGGCATATGCTTTGCTGGATAAAAAACTGGCTGGATGGCCAGGCCCAGAGAGTGGTGGTGAATTGATTTAAATCCAGTTGGTGCCCATTCACAAGTAGTGTTCCCCAGGGCTCAGTATTGGGGCCTGATCTCTTAAGTATCGTTATCAATGATCTGGATAAGGCAATTGAGTGCTCCTTCAGTAAGTTTGCAGAGGACTCCCAATGAGGTGGGAGTCTTGATCTGCTTGAGGGTTGGGAGGCTCTACAGAGGGATCTGGACAGGCTGGATCAATGTGCCAAGGCCAGTGGTATGAGGGTCAATGAGGCCAAGTGCTGGGTCCTGCACTTGGGTCACAACAACCCCCTGCAATGCTACGGGCTTAGGGAAGAGTGGCTGG
>NW_010423869.1:18404-33658 GCF_000710305.1 Buceros rhinoceros silvestris
GGTGCCTGTGGGAAAAGAACCTGAGGGTGCTGGTTGACAGCGGCTGAAGATGAGCCAGCAGTGTGCCCGGGTGGCCAAGAAGCCAACGGCATCCTGGCTTGTATCAGCAATAGTGTGGCCAGTAGGAGGAGGCAAGTGATTGTCCCCCTATACCTGGCACTGATGAGGCCACACCTTGAGTACTGTGTTGGGTTTTGGGCACCTCACCACAAGAGGATCATTGAGGTGCTGAAGAGTGTCCAGAGAAGGGCAACAAAGCTGGTGAAGGGTCTGGAGAGTGAGTCTTATGAGGAGCAACTGAGAGAACTGGGGTTGTTTAGCCTGGAGAGAAGGAGGCTGAGGGGAGATCCTACTGCTTTCTACAACTGCCTGAAAGGAGGTTGTAATGAGGTGGGGGTTGGTCTCTGCCTCCAAGTAACAAGAGATAGAATAAGAGGAAATGGCCTCAAGTTTGCTGGGAGATTTAAGCTGTATATAAGGAAAAATTTCTTGTCAGAGAGGGTTGTCAGGCACTGGAACAGGCTGCCCAGGGAGATGGTGGAGTCACCATCCATGCAGATATTTAAAAGACGTAGATGTGGTGCTGAGGGACATGGTTTAGTGGTGACCTGACAGTGATTGGTTCATGGTTGGGCTTAATGATCTTAAAGGTCTCTTTCAACTAAAATGATTCTATGATTCTCTGATTCTGTGTTGAAGGAGTGATGATAACTGAATGGGAGTTATTCAGATTGGAGATTGAGGAAATCTAACTTCAGTCTACCAAAAATTAAAGGGCTTTGTAGAAAAAACAGAACCAGACTTCTATTGACCATGCACAATATAAAAAACAGAGGCAATAGATACAAGCAGCAAGAGCCCTTCTGGCTGGATACTGGATAAAGGGGAAAAAAAATTCACAGTGAGGGTGATTAAGCACTACAGCAGGCTGCCCAGAGAGGCTGTGAGAACTCCATCCCTTGAGATATTCAAAACTTGACTGGACATGGCCCTGAACAACCTGACCTAATTTTGTTTTTGATCCTGCTTTAGGAAGCATGTAGACGAAGTTGACTTAGAGGGATTCTTTACAACCTAAAGCATTTTACGCTTAAAAAAACATTCCAGAAACATAGTGTACCATTGTTTGTGGGTAACCAAGCTGCTCGTTTTCTCCTGAGGTTGAATTCATTCAGCTTCCCTTCTGGACCACACTGTGTTACTACAAAGCCCATTACCTCCCCATTTGGTCTGCTGTTGTTGCTTGATTAACTATTTCATTAACTGTAACATAAGTTGCTCTTGTGATAACCAGTAAGCCTGGATTTTAGACCATTTTATATCAATTACACCCTTGTACACCCTTGTACACCCTAGCCTGACTGTTACTCTGTGTAACTCGTGTCTCCCCATAAACTGTCGTACCACTGTACGAATGGCTGGGCTCCAATACCTATGGTTTGAACCAGGGTATAGACTGAGGCTTTGATTCTGGCCACTGCCCTGTATAACCTCTAAGTGCACAACTGAATGCACATAGAAATGTGGAATTTTGCTACACTGCCAAGCTCTTACTTTTCTTCATGGTCTCTGAAAGGCTCCTCTTGCTTTCTCCCTCTAGGCCGATCATCCTAAGGGGATGTCTGCCTCTGTCTGTAATTTGATTCTGTATGCCTTTAGAAAATTTTCTAGTCTGAATAGAAAGATGTAACTTGACCCCCCAGCACACTGCAAAATAGGAGATCATTTTTTAATAACACTTTTAAAACTATGAATGAATATACTTTTATGTAATGGCAAATGCAACCTCAGATCACCCTGAATTGTAAAAGGTCATGTGCAGCACCAGCTCACTGTATCTAAATTAAAGCAGAAAGACAAAGGTTTAAATATCAGTCATCCAATGAATTGCAGATTTGCAGGGTCCAATTCCTGTATCAGAGAACAACTCCTTGGGTTAGTACATTTAGTGCTTTATGGAAATCAGTCGTATTATATAATTTGCATGTTTTCTTGTATCACTCATAAACTTTCAAACTGATTGATGAATTCTAGGTACATTTTCAACTAGATCAGGTTACTCAGAGTCCCGTCCAACCTGACCTTGAACGTTTCCAGGGATGGGGCATCTACAACCTCCCTTGTTGTAAAAAATTTCTTCCTTATATGTCATCTCAGTCTACCCTTTTTTAGCTTAAAACTGTTACCCCTTGCCCTATCACTCCAGACCCTACTGAAAAGTGTGTCTCCAATGCGCTGGGCAGCATTTCTGGAGATCACCTAGTGCAACAAGCCTGCTCACAGCCAGGGTTTTCAGGTTTCTAAAGGAAGTGTCGGGGGAAATACAGAGCATGCATGATCTTAGTGAACCATTCATGACATCCAGGTTTTAGCTTTAATGTTTAATATAGTGATCTGACAAAGTTTTATTTATCCATCTGGCTTTTTATTGACGTGTTGCTGGATAGGTACATTTACCTGCAATAACTGTGATGGTAGTCATATTGTTTGTAATGACATGTCTTCCTTGCTGAAGGAAGGCACGTTACAGACACATTTCCGAGGACATGTTTTGGACTGGACAGAGTGATATAAATTTCAAATTCATAATTTCATTCCTGCCATGTTACATCTTTCTTACACTTAAACATTTCTTTATCCTTCGCATATCACTCTTATTTCAGCACTTGGGAATTCCTTACTGACCCATTCAAGATTGAAAACTGATGTTACTCAGCTACTCATGCTAGTAAAATGAAAAAAATACCCTGAACTAAAGCGTCATTATCTTTATTCCCTGCATATAGCCAGTATGGAATGTCCTCTATGTATATTTACGGATCAGAGTTTTACCTTATTTTGCTTTTTTTTTTTTTAAAGAGGATAGAAAAAAGGAAACTGAGCCACATCTTGTCACTATTTTACTGACAGCATGAAGCTGTCTTGCTGTCGCAGAGGTTAATAAGAAAAAAAATCTCTTATCAGACATCAAAGAAAGTGCAGAATTATCACAACAGCAAGCAATATTCTTTCATTCTCTAATAATAAACAGTGCACGTTGCTACAGGAAACAAATGTACCCAAGTGAATAGATAAATCCATAAATAAGAGCAGAGTTTTTGCTTTAGCTAAGAAAGAAAATGAAAAATATTCTGCGTTTGGCTGGAGCCAAACTATTTTAGTAACAAAGAGCTTTACTAGAAACCTCACTGCTTTTAGTGATCCTTCAGCACTATCCATTAACACATTATGGAAACTTGAAATAGAAAGAAGACCTGTGGTTGAAGAATTCTGTTTGAAAAGAAGAGGAATACAAAACACTGGCAGACAGTATTTTCAGTTTAACTTCAGGGCTAGCAAGGAAGCAGAAATTATTAGGATCCAATAAAAAGGTTCAGGCCGTTTCAGCAGGCCCTAAGAGAACACATTGCCTAAATCCAGAATGATGTTGCTGAGAAACCACTCGTTACTTATCTCTGGAATTTCATAAGCTTTGCATGTACCTAATTTTTTTTTCCTTTAAACTTTCCCAAACTTCAGAGTTGCACATTTGCACCTTCCTGAATCACTACTGTAATCTCTGTCCTGATAGTGGAAAATGAAAGGTTTCTCCTGGATGGGTTTTGAAGAAACGAGCCGGCCCTGACAGTGCTCAAGGATCAAGGATATATTTCATATTTTCGAGGAAGGGTTCAAGGCTATGGATGCTGAGTACTTCAGGTGTTTTCATAAATTCATGTGGGTAGAGAAACAAGGTACTGGGTACACTCTGTTCTTGGTGTTTTCTGAGAGATTGCTCTGTTTCACGCTGTATTTGGAGGGCAGCAGCCGTCCTTCCCAGGGCCTGCTCAAGGGTGCCAACTTCCTGCCTGGGAGTCTCAGTGCTTACCTTGGGGCAAATGGCTAAACACCAGGGCTGGGGAATCCCAAGTAACCTGAGCAAAGGGGAACTCAAAAAGAATCTGTTGAATATCTGTCTTCAGAACTGTAAGTCTTTGCTTTTGCCACAAATCATCTTAATTCATAAAGCATACAGGCCTTAAAAAGATCTGACTTGTTTTCCTGTCATAAAAAGCCTAATAGGCCTTCTTTTTGATACAAGGATTTTATTTCACTTCAGATTTCTCACTTAAAAATGCGCTATTAATTTCACTTGATTTCTGTTTGCTGGCATTTTACTTCTCAGTTCTGTTTATCATCAAAGAAAACGCTAAACAAGCTATTGGGTGTTATTCTGAACTTTCAGTGATAATTTTTTTAAAAAGCCCAGCCAGAAATAAGCTAAGACTTCACTTTGCTAGTGCTAATACTTTTTTACCTTGAATGTAAATGAAGTCTCTGAGCCTTTTCCTCCAGAATTGTGATACTTAACATTGTTATCACACAAAGAAATAAACAATTGTTTAAGAAAATGGGTGAGAGTTGTTCTCAGTGCTACGGTGCTGAGTCAGTCATGCAGAACTAATTTCCTGGCTGTCTCTGAATGCACATAAAGCTCTCTGTAGCTGCTGCTGACAATGAACTAGTGACTGGAAAAAGGAATCTTAAACACAGTCACATCTCTTGACTGTTAAAATCCTTTGCACAAAGCATGCTGATCTAATGTACTGTAGTAAGCAGTATCTTTTATTTCTGAGTTTTAGTAAAAGAAGCTTTAACACCTGAAGCTGTTGCTAAGTAACCAAAAGCTTTCAAAATCTGTATTTCTTGCTGATTTTTTTTCCTGCTAATAAATATATTTACATTGGAAATGAAACACTGTATATTACATAATGGGAAAAATATCTTAACAATAGAAGATTGCATAATTGAGGATGTCTCATTCATGTGGGGAGCATATTACCAGTCAGAATTTAAGTCAGCATATTACTTAGTCAGAAAACCTGTATTTGAATAAAGCTGCCCAACATTTTAGAAGCAAGATGCTAATGGCAGTAAGCTGTTTTTCTAAAAAGGGACTCCCTGTTTCTTCAGCTGCATCATACAGTGCAGAAAAAGAAGTGATGCCTGTCCTTAATATTTGCTTTCAGAAATAAAATAAATTTCATTAAACAGTGTTTCAGCACAAAGATCCTCAGAACAAAAAAATCCCCAAACAATTCACCAAATGAAAGGAAAAAAATAAAAGCATTCACATACATAGTTTAACTAAGACTGCAAGAAAACAGATGCCCCCAAGTAGCAATATGCTTCTGGCTTAATGTAGATCTAGTGTTGTTCTTCAGATAAACTTTAATGGGGGGGAGAAGATGAAGGTGGGAGGAAAGTGCGCTCAAATCCAAGTTTGCAGTGTTACAGCCCACACAAGGATGCAAATGAAGGTTTGGACACAGGATCTGCTCAGTGAAGCAGAAGGTTTTACTGCCCTCTAGTAAAATGCAGTTACGAAACCATCTTTTAAAATGTGTGCATGCTGAGTAAACCTATTCAGTTACTGTTACTGAAAATGCGATTAGTCTTGGATTGTCATGTCATTGTTTCCACAGTTAAAGAATAAAACATTAATGTTCAATCTAGAATGACTTATTTTTGAATTAAGGAAAACACAATAATGAAGCACAAGGTCTCTGTGGCTGCATCTGCATGAACAAATCTCATGCCAAATTTGCAGCAATGTTATTAACAAAAGCCTAAGTGGTGGCACTCTCTGGAAAAGAACAGAGTTTTCACAGTACCGTGCAAAAATTCCTGAGTTCTAACTACAGCAGAACTTACCCTGTCATTAGCATTGTATCAACACTAAATTAGCAGCTCAAGAGTGAGCCTGATTTGTGTCCTTTAATTTCTGATAGCAGAAACTCTGAGAGTGAAATGGCAGCTGAAATGTTTACATGGTGCATAGATAACACTGTAGAGAACTGGAAGATAGTCACAGGGAAGTTGTCATTATTTAAAGGAGCTACAAAAAGGAAAACAGAAATAAAATCATGGTTTCGTTGCCACACACGTAGCTGTACCATGCAGTGCTGCACCACTGGTAGATTACTAACAAGGATGACATGAAAGGATATCTGAAGGCTGTCATCTTAAAAAGCCTGATGCTGATGCTGATTGTTGTAACCGTGTACACTGTGACTCATTAGGCAGTACAGTCTCTGCTTCTCAAATGACAGCAGGAAAAGTGCTTGGGAAAGGGCAAATACCAACTGCATCCTCACAAAGCACCTATTGCTTTCCTTCCTGCATCTTGGTTTTCTTTCTTTTTATTTTAGTATTTTTTTTTCTCAAATGTGAAGTATAAAACTAGCAGGTATTTTAGGAGTCACACGGCCCCTCTGAGAAAATTATATTTACTATTCTCGACATCAGTCACTGAAGGGTACAAATATTCTATCAATCCTACCACTGCTTTTCTATAAAGGAATACTCAATCTCCATATATTCTTATTTATGTAGCTACATAAATATTCAAATATCTTGGGAAATGGGACAGTACTTCTAAAGTAAATATAAATAAAAATAAACACGAGGAAATAAAAAGAGTTTATATTAATTCATAGAAAAGATCCAAATAGAGGGTAGTGTCACTCATTTCTTCTCCTACCTCTTGTGCTTCTCTGCCAGCAACACTATCTTGTCCAAGGGCCACCACCAGAGGAGGGGCTTTCTGACCTCTCTTTCCTGCCTTGTATACTCTCTCAAGGTCAACATATAACTTGAATCTAGAAACTCAGTCCAGTTCTATCTTGTACATTGGTGAAGGTCTGGGATCACAGAACCACAACCAGTTTCCTGACATTCTTATTTTCTCCTGAGGCCTGGTTGGATGTAGGTGAGCAATCAGTCTCTCAAATGCTCCAGTACCTTGTTCCATGTAGGAATAGGTGCAAAAGGAACAACATTGTTGGAATATTTGTCAGCCTTTCTTATGACATGAAGAATCTTAGGTGTTTTTCCAATCCAAATTCATAGATTCCTAGAAAAAGAGGTCTGGAAAGGGCTGTGGGGGACAACCTAATGCAAACTTCATATTGAAAGCAGAATCATTTGTACCTCAGTCATTGCTGACAAATGCTGACACTAACCTGCCCTTGAAAGCTGCAAAAAACAGCTACTCCAGGTACTCCAAGGTCTTTTCCATCTTCATTAGGTGAGATTCCTGATGAATCAGTCTTTCTGTTTTACTGCTCTCATTTACTAGCTACTTGGCTTTTCAATTCCTTGACTGTGTCCTGTTCCTTTAAAGGTTATTTTATGTTTAACTCTCCTAATGATTTATGCACTAAAAGAATATGGAGAAAAAAGATATTGTTTGAGCTTCCTGGGAACAAGAAGCTTATTTTTTAAAACACCTTCATTTTATTTAATATATGTTTCCTTCCTTTCACTTAAAACATCTTAAATAAGAGAACACAATCTATTGGTTTTAATTTCACAATTGTTAATATATCGTGTATATTTACCCTTCCTTGTGCATGATACAGTTATTGCATTATGATCATTTGACGTTCTATGGTATGTTTGGTAACATTATTTATTATTCTTTTGTTGATTTATTCTTATTGTTCTGGCGCTATGAGCATGTTTGAGTTCTTGAGGTATGTGAGTGCTTGATCAAATTTATTTCTATTGAGTATTGCACAGTTACGTAGGAGACGTGTTAGTGGTGTTTGTGTGTAAGAAAGAAACTTATATTGGCTCTTAGATAAAAAAGCCTTCCATGTTTGCAAGTGCATCTTAGACAGCTCTATGATCTATATTTAACCTGAACTGTTAAAGGACCTATATATGCACTGACAAAAAGAAAAGACTTCACAAAGCTCCCTTAAAATAGGTAATATAGCCACAGCTCTCACTACAGCCTCCTTTCTGATTCCTGTTAATGGAGTAAAAATATTTTCCTCATAGCTCCCTTCCAAGATATGTTCCATATGTCTATATGTATTGTGTGGTAATGTAAAGAGAAAAGATAGACCATAATGGGTGTTATCAGTTGAAAGAATGATAGGTATAAGCAAGTATGTAAGTAAAAATGTTTCTATTTGGTTGCATTTAAGGCCACAAACTAAGCACTGCAGTGATAAAATGCACTAGTGAGCTTTGGATCTCTTTATATAGCTGCATTGTTTTTGGAAGTCGTCATCACTTTCGGATGCAGTTCTGAATATGTATTTCTCTCCCTTTTTCACCCAAAACAAATCCTGTAAGTAGAATAAGTAAATAATTAAAAAATGAAAGAAGATCCAAGGAAATTCCAGGAATTATATTGTGCCAACAACATAGTCCATTCAATTCTTGTCCTTGGAGATGTCTGAGTTTCAAAGCCGTCACTAGATCAAATTATGCGACAAGATCATAACTTGATCTGAATGACAAACAGGTTTCTATCCACTTGTTATAAAGAAATATATATTGTGAATCCTAAGAAATTACAACCTTTGGAGGTTTTTTTAGGAAACTAAACTTGCAAGGACAGTTTGCTCTCCTCGTGTTTGCTGTGTAAGCCACTGTTCCCCCCCTGCCCACTGAGTATTTGATTCACAATCTTGTCCTCACGCACAGACTCCTCTGTGAACTTTTGATGAGGAAGCATTGCTGTGTAAATGGTGAAATGTATATTTGCATCTCTGCTATGCCTGATTTAGACCAGAACAGTGATTTTCAACCTTTGCTCTGTAGACCCTGTAGTCTGCAGAACAGCAAATAGAAAGGCAAGTCCCCATGTGCTGTAGAACTGTACATATGTGAAGTTTCTGAAGGGGGTCTGTATATCCTCTGGGAAATTTATGCAGGCAAACAAACTGTACAAGACCAAAAAACTCTGGACTAGAAATTTGAACAAGTCACTTTTAATGATGTCTTAGTTCTTATGCTGTTTTGAACCTTGTGTGTTTTCCGGATGAAATTGTTCCACGTCATAGGAAGGATTATGTATTCACTGAAGGGGTAGGAGCAGGCTGATAATGCCTTTGTCTTTGAAGTGTCTGCAAAACACAGGTATAGAACTATTTAGACAGAGTTGAACAGGTTGAACCGGTGCTTATCCAGAGCTCAGAGGCAGTTGTATTCTTTTTATTAATTTTTTTTAACTCAATGCTCTATTATAATAAAAGGAAATCTGATAAAAGCCAAGGGAATGATGAAAATGAAATAACTTTCAGGAAAATGGGGAGATTAAGCTTTCTGTATATTTATGAATCCTGAAAGAATGAATGCTTGGATGAAATCAGCATCACTGATTCAATCCTGTCATTCTCCCCCATACTGTGAAGTCTTTCCGAATCAGTAGCAAAAATAGGAATGATCGAATCAGTGCAGCTGTGAACATTACAAGATGCACACTCCAACAAACATAAAATGCGTGAGTGCCTGGTGAGCATTAGGAAATCTGTCACTATGAACAATTGAAGGTGACAAGTTTAAATAGACCGAGGAATTCCAGTGTTAACTTTCTTCCAAAAAAGATATTTTCAAAATTGTCTTGATAAATTTTTTTTACTGAAGTTTAACTGCATGAAAAATAAGTTAATTTAAATTATCTTTAGGTAAATGGCAAAAAAAAAAAAAAGATTCTGGGAAAACTATCAAAAATGGAAACAAGAACATTTCTACACTGATTACTTTCTTTTTTTACTAGAACTTTCAAGAACATCTTTCCGTACTGTGAGTGCTGGACGACTAACTCAACATTACAGCCTCTTGTGAAGTGCTGAAGGTGCCTCAGCTAAAAAGATTTTCTGTTGTCTTCTTCAAAGAAAGGAAAGACTCTCTGAGAAGTCTACCTTCTTCATCAATAACTTGTGAGAGTCCTATGTGTGACTGATTCCATTCTGAAAGAGTTCAAGCCCTGCAGAGTGAGTCCAGCAGGCAACTCCAGGAGCACGTAACACTGACTGGCACAGCAAAGAGGCAAACATGGGAGAACAACCATTAGAAGCAGTTCAACTCCGCAGTATTTTGTTCTTTTGTGAGTTATTTTATCTTGTTTACTTCTTGGAGAAGAAGACAGAAAATTATAATGGTGGCTAAGGGCAATGGGACTTTCTTGAGGTATTCTAGTACTGGTTTCAACGGGCAGATGAACGATCTGAAAGAAGGAATAAAAATTACATTTTTTCAAAGCAACTCCAAGCTTCAGGGAGATGTGGAAATTGTTTTCTGTTGCATTTGTGGGCATAGTGTCTTTTGCAAGGAGTTTAATTACCTGGAACCCCTTTAGCATGTAACTTCTGCTCATTTAGCTAAGAAAGTGGTTTTGTTGATTATAGTCTTTAACCTTTAGCCTAAAAATAGAACATCAACATAATCTTCATAATGTTTGTGAATATAAGGGTAAAGTGTCAGAAAGTTTCTCTCTTCTCTGCCACTTAATGTATTCCAGTATAAACCCTTTGCAAATGATCTGTGCACTGTCATAATTCAACTTTCTTACTTATGCTGCACGTTAGATGGAAGTTCTAACTTTAAAATTAGTCATCCTAATGTGCAGAGCACTGGAAAAAGACAGATGTTTTGACCATAACAGGCTTTACATTAAACTCCAGCACAGATTAGATGAATTGTGGAATTATGCCTAATACTCTTAAAGGGTTTTAGTGATCAAACACGCAGTAGACCCATGCTGACATTAGGTCTAACTCATCTAAGGTATACATAATAGAGATCCAGAGTCTTACAGACCTGCAGTTCTACTGGTTTTATTCAATCTTCTACAATGTTAAAATGCTGACCAAAAACATCCATGATTTTCTAACTCTAGTGGTATTTCTGGACTGTTTAGGCTCTGTTCTGTGCCTGCGTAGTCCATATATTGTATGGTGTATGTATCTGCTGCAATACTGTGTATTCTTCTTACATGTAAGTAGACTGAACTGCCACTTGCGAGTTATAGGTTATTGTACTAAAAATATTTCTGCCTTCACCATAGGACTTTGACAGGAAATCTGCTATGGTAACAGAGGAACTTCGAAGAATTTGTAATATTCTATTTCTTGAGAGATTTAAAACAATTTATTTTAAAGACCACTGATTTGCTAGTGTTCACTTCACATTGTGGAAAGCTTTTTCCTGTCCACAGTATGAATTTAATCTTAGAGCTTTAGAAGTTAGTCATCTTATCTAAGCTATTCTCATAGACTATTTCATAAGATAAGGAGAGGTATCTAAAGCCCATGGCTACTAAGAAAGATAAACTCCTGCTTGAAAGCTCCTGTCTCTGTTCAGGACTAGACTAGACAGCTAAAGTTACACAAGATGAATCTCATTTGGAGTATGGAGGGCAGCTATATCAGAGCTTCAGATCCCCAAGATGGGAACTGTTTCTCATTGCTCGCAGAGGATTCTAAGAGTTTTGGTTGCTGTCAGAAATCACTGGGAATAGTTCAACATGGTTAAATACAGTGAATCGTGAAAAAAAATTGTAAGGTTGAGTTGCAAACAGATTAAAGTTAGGAACTGTGTGTGAGTTTTCACAGCAGAGGATGAAATTATATGACCATTTTTACTAGCAGTCAGACTGCATGAAACAATAGTACTGTATGCTGTTGCAGTCGATGAATTTGTGTATTTAGACATTTCTAAACAGTTTTATTGCATTCTGCATCCTTATTATGTAAGGAGGGGAAAAAATGTAGAAACAGATATTTGGTTCATGTGGCATGGTTTTGGTAGTGGGGGTGGGGGTGCTGTGGGTGTGGTGTCTGTGAGAAGAGCTGCCCCCATGTCAGGCAGAGCCATATCCAGCTGGCTCCAAGATAGACCTGCCACTGAGCAAAGCTGTGCAAGAGCAGGAGCTCCTCTCTGATAATGTACTTAAGAAAGGAAAAATACTGCTATACAACAGCAGCTGGGAGAGAGAAGTACGAATATACGAGAGAGACAACTATACAAACAGCAAGGTCAGCAAAGAGGGAGCAGGAGGAAGTGCTCCAGGCACCAGAGCAGTGATTCTCCTGCAACCTGTGGAGAGTTCCTTAAGGCCCATGGAGATCCACCGTGGAGCAAATATCCACCTGCAGCCATGGAGGATCCCACCCTGGAGCAGGTGAATGTCCCTTAAATAAATCTATGGCCCATGAAGAGTCCACGTTGCAACTTCTGGCAGGAACTGCGGCCCATGGACAGAAGCCCACATAGGAAAAGGTTTACCAGCAGAACTGTGACCCCCTGAGAGGCCCATGCTAGGGCAGTATTCCGTAGCAGTTGCACCCTATGGAAAGGACCCTTGCTGGAGAAGTTCTGGAAGAGTTGCAGCCCTGTGGGAAGCACCCCCAATGGAGAATTTTGGGACGGACTGTCTCTCATGAGTGAGACCTAATAATGGAGCAGGGGAAGAACTTGAAGAGGAAGGAGCAGCAGAGATGCAGCATTAAACTAATTGCAACTGACTGCATTCCCCATCCTACTACACCACTTGAGGGGAAGAAGACAGAAGAGTTGGGAGTGAAGCTGAGGCTGGAAAGAAGGAGGGGTGGTGGGAAGGTGGTTTTATTTTAGATTGGTTTGTATTTCTTATTAACCTACTCTGCTTGATGGCAATAATTTTTTTTTTTTTTCCTAAGTCCAGTGTCTTTTCCGTGTGACAGTAATTGGTAAGTGATCTGCCTTCTTTATCTAAACCCATGAACTCTTCATTGTATTTTCTCCCTGTGTCCTTTTGATGGAGGGGGAGAAATAGGGCGGCTTGGTGGCAGCTAGCCAAGATCAACTCACCACAAAATAACAAAGAAACTGTTTTCTGAATCTGAGATTATGCAAAACAGATGTCTGGCAGCAAAGAGAAAACTAACTCCACAAAATGCTAAGGCCTCATCTCTACACAAGGCTACAGCAGTGTAATTAGATGTATGACTAATCATGGTTTAGTTAACGATCTGAATCTGTCCTGATGAAACCAGGTTTTAACTTGCATTAAAATGTCCGTACATGACACGATACTTAACTAAGAAAAGAGTGAAGTCAATCCAGTACAGCTTGATGGCACAGATGGTGAATTTCAGACTCGTTAAACCAGACCCTAAACATTGTAAGCTATAGAATATTTTCATGATAAATTTAATAAGAAATTGTTCAGTCAAAAATGTCTGTGTTTATTTCTATGTTTTTTCATATTTTGAAAGTCCTCGTTCTTCATTACTTCTATATTCAACTGGAGTACTCTATGACTCCTGATCATCAGCCTGCGTGAGCCATGACTGTTACATTTGAATAAAGAAATTAGAACATCTGAATTAGACTTCCCCTTGCAGAAATTCTTGCCAGCTAGCAAACTGACCTGTTTCCCCTGTGAACTGATGCAATAAGGGATTTTAAACATCTGCCATTGGAGTGTATTTTAATGGATGTTATTGCAACAACTTTATGTACAACCCTCAAATGTATTTAACTTTCTCTTAATGCTGCTTTGTTGGGTACTTGCCAAAATAGTTTTGTAACACAACATCTATTAGCTGGTTTACCAGTTTGGAATTTTGTCTGTGTCTGGCATCCTAAGTATTGATAAAACTGAGGATTTACTAGGAAAAAGGTTAAATTCTAAAGGCAATTTCATGGCTTTGATCTTTGCACACCAGTCCCATTAAAAAAGATAACAGCTGCAACGAGGAATAGGGATATGCTCCAACTCCTCCTTCATACTGTGAAACAAATTAAAAATGAGGTAAACCAGGTTGATCTACAGAATAAATAATATTGAATGCAATGTCTTATATTACAAGTAATATATCAACTGCACATTTTTGCCTGTTCCAGGCACGGCTCACTTGCAGGTCACACCAATCTGCGTTACCCAGTAACAGGAAGAGTATGATTTCCTTCAGAAACAGTCAGGGCAGCTCTTCACACTTTGACATCACAAAAGTAGGTGCTTTAGGAATACTTCAGACAGATGGATAAGATGAACTTTATCCTTTCTCAGAAAAATGAATGTTAGAAAAGGGAAGTCCTATTTCTGATCACCCTAAAATAAATGTATGAGTTAAATCTGGCAGTTATTATTATTTCAATACTGAGTTTTGGTCTTAGTAGCATAGTGCACTGGCTGTTTCATAATTAGGAGCCATTAAAAGAGGATGTCTATCAAAATGTTAACAAGCGTGGTGGTCAATCTCTGTTGGATTTATTGAAAGCAAACACATTTACAAGTTCCATCATAAATCAATACAAGTTCTAAGTAATGAGATTTTCAAGTTATTTTCCATAAAGCAGTTATTACATTATACAGGCAAAATGGCATTGTACACAACAGTTCAAATTCATCAGCTCTTCACACAGCAATGAAATCACAAACCAGTACTGTTTAAATGTTGATTTACTTCATTGTAATTTATTAGCCTAGAATACATGCATACATGGAATATTTTGGTAGAATATATATTTTAAAAGGAGAATATATATTAAAAAAAGAGAATCCTCTTATTTCTGTTGAATCCAGGCAATGAAATGTTAAACTCTTCTTTAAGAACAAAATTATGTACATTGTTAACACTTCATTTTGAAATGCTGAAATTTGTATTTTGAAATTAATACTACAGTCAGCATTCACTTACACTGACATTAATACACACTAACAATGTGTAAAGGTAAATGATACAGAACTGCTACTTGAATCTGTTAACTTTTAGTGAGCAGTTCTAAACATGAAGATATTTCCTTAAGCTTACTAAGTGTTTGAAAGTGTTTCTTTCCTCTGCATATTCTGAAATAATTAAATATTTAATGTAACTTTGAGCTCAAGGTGAACTTTCTAAGTGTTGGACTATAGGATAATATTTACCACATATCTCAAAAATGTTTAGACATTTTTTAAAGACCAGCTTTCACTTCAGTGTCTGAGGAAGCCAAGTGATGATAAATAGTGTTCTTTTAAGCATATTTAATTGAGAGGCAGGAACTTGTAGGAGATCTTCCTGCACTGATTGAGCGATCAGTTACTGTTTAGGGAACTCACAGAACTAGTGTGAGATTCCCTCAACTGGAAAAAGGAACTGAAATTGTTTGTTCCTCTCAAAGTCATGCTCTGCTCACAGAATGAGCGAAGAGGGCAGCATTCTCTAGAATCTTATCTTTCTCATTTCCTCAACCTAAAATTATGTGGGAAATTTGGATAAAATTGAGAAATAATTTGAGAAAACAGTAGATTGTTCAAATGATTATGCTATATGCATCTAGTTAGATCTATACCGAATGTTAGGGTTAATTGTAAATTTGCTTTTAAGCTTCTAACTGCTGATCTTATGTAATAAAACAATCTTAGATCAACCCTCAACAGCTGGCCATACCTCAAATTCAGCACTATGCAAAATGTCCAAATGCAAGGTAATGATGTCTACAGGCCA
>NW_010423869.1:33747-56366 GCF_000710305.1 Buceros rhinoceros silvestris
CCTGCTGTGTATGGAATTTATCCATATATTGAAACTTGTAAATGCAGTAAATCCACCAATGGTGATTCTGCAGTTTCTTGGTTCATAATTTCTAGTCTTCTACAAACTTTTATTTCCTTTTCTTTTGCTTGTGATTAGAGCAGGCATGGAAGGAGAAAGAAGGTCCTGACAGGACTCTGATGAGCAGAGTGTGGACCACTATATGGTGTCCCCAAACTAAGGGATGCAAAAATGTGGGGTTTTTGTCTTTAATCAGGTGAAGATGACCTTCAGATTAGACCCTGGGAGTAGCTGTGTGCTATATCACTTGATGGATGTTGTTCCTGAAAGGTGTTACTGACTGCTTTGTTCTGCTTAGTTGAGCAAAACAGTCAGATTGAGGCTGATGTTTATGCACTATGTGTTCATTTTTGGCATAAATTCAGTTTAATGTTTCCATTGTATATTTCATTTCTGCTCTTTTTGCATTCTACATAAAGAGTGCACAGAGACAATATTGTGAAACTGAGGAAGAATAGTAAATCAGTCGGTTGATTTTGATATAGTTTTTATCCAGAATATTGTTGGACTCTGGAAAAAAATCTGAATTTAAGTTGTATTTCTCCTAAGTAGTTCTATGTTTGAAATGCTGGGAGCAAACCACAGTTTTCTGGATTCACAGTGTACCACTACAGATCAATATTACCCTGTCTGAATGTATGTCATATCTTAGCTGACTACACAACACAATTTGGAAGCTCTGCAACAGCTAGATTCAAGCACAGTTCCTCATTTATCATGTAAGTAAATATATCATTTGGTTTTAAATCACTGTGTCCTTTTTTCCCCTTTCCTTTCCTTTCCTTTCCTTTCCTTTCCTTTCCTTTCCTTTCCTTTCCTTTCCTTTCCTTTCCTTTCCTTTCCTTTCCTTTCCTTTCCTTTCCTTTCCTTTCCTTTCCTTTCCTTTCCTTTCCTTTCCTTTCCTTTCCTTTCCTTTCCTTTCCTTTCCTTTCCTTTCCTTTCCTTTCCTTTCCTTTCCTTTCCTTTCCTTTCCTTTCCTTTCCTTTCCTTTCCTTTCCTTTCCTTTCCTTTCCTTTCCTTTCCTTTCCTTTCCTTTCCTTTCCTTTCCTTTCCTTTCCTTTCCTTTCCTTTCCTTTCCTTTCCTTTCCTTTCCTTTCCTTTCCTTTCCTTTCCTTTCCTTTCCTTTCCTTTCCTTTCCTTTCCTTTCCTTTCCTTTCCTTTCCTTTCCTTTCCTTTCCTTTCCTTTCCTTTCCTTTCCTTTCCTTTCCTTTCCTTTCCTTTCCTTTCCTTTCCTTTCCTTTCCTTTCCTTTCCTTTCCTTTCCTTTCCTTTCCTTTCCTTTCCTTTCCTTTCCTTTCCTTTCCTTTCCTTTCCTTTCCTTTCCTTTCCTTTCCTTTCCTTTCCTTTCCTTTCCTTTCCTTTCTTTTTTCTTTTTTCTTTTTCCTTTTTTTTCTGCCCAGAAAAGAAGAATTTGATGACTTGGCTGGAGCTATCAGGAAGCCCCAGAGAAACTGCTGTGCTTCCTGATCAGGTAGTTTGGACTATCAAACAGGATTTATGTGCTGTAGTAAACATGATCTGGCTACCTAGATACACTGCTGTTTGCAGTTTTAATGGCTGAAGAGCAGGAGCAACTACAGGAGTCACAAAGTATATGATGGTGTATTCTCAAGCATATGGTGTCCTTTCTGGCCCTTGCTCCTCAGTTTTGCTGTGAAGAGGCTTAAAGGAGAAGAAAATACATTTCCTTGGCTAAAATTCTGCTTACTCATGAGGGAAAAAGTCCAGAATGGTATCCTTTCCCCACTGACAGAGCACTGGAACTCTACAGTGATTTTGTGCCACACACTGTTTCTGTTGCAAGAGTTTATCACAAGTTGATATCAGACACCCAAAGCACAATAGTTGATGGCAAGTCTCCATAGCAAGTGTTACAAAACTGGGGAAATTTTGAAGGAAGCTAGTAGTTACACTTTTTCTTTCAGAACTCCACAGTAGAGAGAAAAACAGAAAGTGGAGTCAGAAGAGCCAGGGAAGTAATCAGGAATGAGGCTTGAGTGGTATGCAATGGTTCCAAGAAAGAAATGCAGATGATGTCATGGCACACTGTAACCCTCTCTCAGTAGCCCCCACTGCCAGTTCACCTCCCACTGCTGGGATTCTAGTTACTGGTGTAAGGAGTCCAGCGTTGATACACCCCAGCTGTGTAACCTTGACTCACACTGCTGAGACAGAGCTGTGAGAGCTGAGATAAGAAAGGTAAACATTACAGGGTGGTAGGACAGCTGATCTGCGATTGCTGGGCATTTGAGGATTTAAGAGAGAAAACATTAACGCAAAAAGACAAAATCTTACAGAAAAGAAAGGCAGAGAGAGAGTAGCTGGAGGCTGGTCTAGTCAGGGACAGTCAGTAACTGCCAGATTGGGGTTGACACATCAGGGCTGTCCGTCCTGACAGAACAGGAGGAAGGCAGCAGCTCTGCACCCTTTGTGATGTCGCTTGGGAGCTGTGGCCACCAGCCCTTCTCTCCTCGCTGACATCTGCCTGGCTGGTGAAGGCGCTCCGTGTGCTCTACTGGGGTGTGGATATACCAGTGCTTAACCTCATAGCTCACTAAATGCAAGTTGTCTTTTATGTGCATTGGCCAAAAAACAATTGCTTTGTACTTATGAGTTACCCTTATTCTGCTTGCAGAGTCTTTTTGTGCCAGGCTAATGAAGTTCAAACAAGCTGACTATAAAAATATTTTGTAGATGTTAAGAGGTGATTTTATTATTATGCTGGGAAGCCAACGTGCATATTTAAGAAAGTAACAGCATAACGGTAAAGGAACACAATTTTAGAAAATGTGATTTACACCTGAGGAATTAAAAAAAGAAAAAAGTATTTCATCTAGCAGGAGGTACAGTAAGCGTCCATGGAATGAATGGAGAATCCTTTGCTACAGTTATACATTTAGAAGGGCTCTGATGCTCAGAGCTGATGTTAAATCATGCCAAGCACAAGCAAACACTAATTGAAAAAAAAAAAAAAAAAAAAAAAAAAAAAAAAAAAAAAAACAAAAAACCAAACAACATTGATGTTTTTAATTAGGTTATCTTGAATTCTAATTTGCATTCTGAAAGCAAAGGGCTTATTTCAGTAAAAATCATGGCCAGCTTCTGTAGGAAACTGGCTGTACTCTAACTGAATTGGGCCCTAAATTTGTTGCTTGGCAAGAGCAGGGAAGTGGTTTGCTCTGGTGCCTGACTTCATTGACAGTGGTGCTTGTTAATCACACAACCCATTGCAGTGCACTGTATGAGGAGGAATTTCAAAAACATCTTAATGCTGAGCTAAAGGCTATAAACGGCAGTCTTTTCTACTCACCGGAGTTGTGCTCTGCTGTGTTTAATGGTAGTTGTGCTAGTCCATGGTTACTCACAAATGGTGACTAGAGACTGTGGCTGAGAACCCTTAGTGGAGTGGAAGAAGGGGAGAACCTCGGAGGTCATGTTTTGAAGCTGTATTTAGGCTAGCTTAACACTGAGCAATAAAATGAAGACAGTAATATGAAAAACAAAGGCTAAAATGTTTAATTACTTCACCCTGATCACCCTGTTCCCTTCCAAGCTGGCAAGTAGGAACTGGCACTTGCCAAGCATGTTTTATTTTTACATCTTTTATCCATTGGCAAAACTGCATTTCTTACTGTTTTTCACTTTTGCACCAGACCTCATAAATGTGTTTTACAATTTTCCAACCTGCACATATGTATGTGTTAATGCACACACACTTAGAGGACTTGTGCATGCAGGGGCAACTCTGGCTTTGGGTTTTGTGGGGTCCATTCTCCCCTGAATTTTGTAACTAGGTAAAATTTCTCTGGGTTATGCTTCCCCCTTCACTCAATGCAGCAGCAGCAGCAGCAGCAGCAATGTTAGCACCAAGTCCAGCACTGCAGCCCACTGGAGGAAGGAATTTGCAGGCAGTAGCCCTTGGAGGGAAGGAATTCCAACCTCCCAATACCTTTCACATCTCCAGCTAGAAAGCTCAGGAACCGTCCACACGTACAGTGGTTTTGTGAGTATGTTGGATGCTCCCTCAGAACGTTGCTCTGGGATCTCTAATGTGTAGCAGAGCATGCGAATATCAGTAATATTGATATGCTGTTGAAATTCCCCCCTTTCCCAAAGAGGGGAAAGAGAAAAGGAGCAAGAGAGAGAGACTTATGGATTGGAAAAGAAAACGAAAATTGCTTTAATGAGAATAATAATAAAATGAAATATATACCAATATATACAATACCAATACTCAACCCAATCCCCTGATGGCAACCACGTCACCATCACCACTGATGCTGTGGGCAGGTACTGGAGAAGGTCCAGGGTGGGCTCAGCAGCAGATGGGAACCGGATGCAGGAGCTGGATTCCAGAACTGGATTCAGGGATCCACAGATTGGGATCAAAGGCGGAATAGACAGAGTCTTCCTCAGATGTCAGCCACTGACGAAGAGAGTGAGAGGGGCAAGACCCTCAGCTTTATACTGAGTATGACGTCTATGGGACAGAACAGCTTGTTGGTCAGTTTAGGGTCACCTGTCCTGTCCGCTCCTCCCCACAGGTGCAGCCTCTCACTTACTGGACCCCCACTGTGGTACACAGGATTTAGCAGTGACCTTGGTCTGCACAGTAGAAAGTATAAGCAAGAGCCTTTCTGCACCCCAGTCCCTGGTACTAATTGTACACATCAAGCATTTTCATCTCTAGAAGCAGACACTGTCTGCAAAAATATGCCATTAACTTCAGACAGTGCAGTCATTAGGAGAGACTGAGCTGGAAAGTAAAATCACTGAACAGAATTAGTTCTCTTCTAACTCAAACCAGGACACACACAAACAACCCAACTAGCAAATAACTCTAATATGTTTTTGATTATTCACATTCTAATGAGTGTGACTGATTTAAATTTGGGTATTGGTTAGTAAGCAATGCCTGGCAGTATCTGATGGCTTGTAGCTCAATAGAGTGTAATCTTATTCACATAATGCAATTACTTTCAGTTACTTTTCCATTTTTATATTCAATGGGAAATAAATGGGGACAGTAACTGTTTTTCCAGGAATAAGGTATTTATCTGAATACTTTTGCTGGGATGGCACAGATGAATGTTACTTCCTTACTGAAAAGGCTGAGCTAACTTTTTAGAAGGATTTGTGCGCACAAACTGCCAGTTGCGTGCATCCCTGGATGTGCACTTCCACCCAGTGTATCATGGTCCAAAGGTGACAGTAATTCTTTGTATTACTGTTGTAACTGAAATTGCTTTTGTCATTACTATACCCTAGCTGATCAGCAGAGAAAGTAAGAAGTGCCACAAGCTTTAAGAAAGTCAACAAATTATAAATGATTAGGAAGGTGAATTCATGTAGTTAACCGTATTTTTATTTTTTATGAAAGCTTATTATTTATTATTAATATTTGGTTAAAATATAATCCTCCAAAATTCATCATTCCCAATTTTAAATATTTAGCAACTACGAATCAAGATTATTTGTTAATCTTGATTAGTTAACTTTAGTGATAAAAAGCAGAAACTTGTATTAGAGCCATATGCTTTTCCTCTCAGATGAGAAAGGAAATCAGACATGTAGCTATGAATTTGAATTTAGTTAACATTTTATTTAAATACGTACATATGTGTGTATATGTATATACATATGACTGTATGTGTATGCATGTATATAGAATCTAGTTCTAATTTTGACATTATTTTATTTTTTATCACAGATTTTATTACAGTTCT
This sequence comes from Buceros rhinoceros silvestris, assembly GCF_000710305.1. Taxonomy (NCBI): domain Eukaryota; kingdom Metazoa; phylum Chordata; class Aves; order Bucerotiformes; family Bucerotidae; genus Buceros; species Buceros rhinoceros. Next base: position 39,533 of record NW_010423869.1, read on the forward strand.
TTTGCATATTCAAATAAATGACCAATGCATATTGCAATCATGTCAGTTCTGTATCCAATTTATTTTTCAAGTATTTGATGTGCTAAATCACAGTTATCTTAAAGACCACATTTCATTTCACTACGCGTGAGACTGATTGTGCTCTGTAGAAGCAGCGTGTTTGACAAAGTCCAGGAAGAATGCATTCCTCTACATTCCATATCATATTTACTGCTCTAAGACTATATTTTCTAAGCTACTAATGACCCACATATTTCAGTCGGATTCTATGACTTTTCCTTTTCTGGTAATCTTTCTATGGTGAAGAGAAATGTTGGACAATAATATTTATCATTAACAAATTAAATTAAATAGCAGAATGAGTGACCAAGAATACAGAATACAATACTCAGATATCCATAAATCATAATTTTTTTAACCTTCTACAAGATAGGATTTCCTAGCTAAAAAGGAAAGTGATTTGATAAATATAGATTAACAAAATGCTTTGACTTTTATGGATTTTGCAAAAGATGAATCTGGATGTAAGAAAACATAAAAACTTGTCATGAATTCTGGTGTACAACATAGAGAACACTTGGAATCTATCAAAATGGAGATAAATCCTAAATTTAAAGTAAACAGGTCAAAAAGCAGGGAAATTTGAAACTGCACATGGTGTCTGAGAAGAAATTATGTTTTACAGAATCTTGAGTTGTTCCAGGCTTATGGCTGAGTGAAACAAAGTAAAGCAAATTTAATATGGACACAATATTGAGACACAATAAACACAGAGTTTTCATTGCTCCTTTTATGGTTTTTTTTGATGTGGTAGTTTGGATGTAGTGTAATCTGAGGTGGCTCAGGGTAGTTCAAAACTACATTTAGGACTTTCTTTGTGAAAGATTTCTTTGGACATTTTCAGCTACCGGCCTAAAATTTAAGATGGTCTCCTATAGGGTCTGTGCATACCTGACAATCCCATGCAGGTGTCTTGGAGACCCCAGGATATTGCTAGTGGCATTAAGAGCTGTGTTTAGTCAACTGTACTGTCTTTTTTGGATAGATTTATGACATTTAACTTTAGCCATTGGAAAAATTCAGTTCAATGTTGGTACTTAAGTTAGATATCTACCTCATGTCCTATACAGATATCTCAGACAACTTGGGACATCTGAGATGGCAACAGGTGTCATTTTGGCAATTGAATTTGCCAGTTCAGCTGTCGGGATTCCTAAAGAAGCCTCACTGATAGAGACTTAAGTGTAATTCAGCACATACCAGTACACATTTACCTGTGGGGTTCATTCTGCCCAATTTGGTTATCAGCTTTAGGCTGTCATTAACTCTTTCCAGAGTCACTGGAGTATGGAGAAAGCCTATATAATTAAGGCTTCTCCAAACTTTAAAAGTTTGAGATGAATGTAAGGGTTCAAAGCAAAATACTCGGTTTTCAGATTGTTTAAAAAAAATAAGATAAATTCACATTTTCTGACTATTTCTTATGAGATTAGAAAAAACAGTAGCTTTATTGTAGTGGTTCATCAGCAGTAAATTTACAAATTAAACCCGAATGTCACTGTTTTTTAAAACTTGAAGTTTTCTTTCAAGGTATTTTTTGGCAAAATTTTCATCTTAATCAATCCTTTTTTTCCCTCCATTTTCTGTTCTGGCAAAATTAAAATGCCTCCCTGAAAGAATAAAGAGAAAAAACTCTAAACAAAACAAAACCTCCTAGTTATAATGAAAGACTTCGATAAACCAGGTGTCTCAAGCTAGAAACTGTAATATTATAATAGACATTTTAATGCCAAGGCTGTTAGGTGAAAAAAGTCTACTGTTGTAGTGGCTAAATCACTGACACTGTTGGAAGAGCAGAGCTACCTTCTGGATGCTGTTGCTGTTATGATACTTCTAAAACATATCAGAGATGGCAAAGTGTTCAGTCTCTTCTGACACTAAAAAAGGGGAATTAAAAATCAAGATAAAACCTTTTGATTCTGACCAATTCATTCTTCATTATATTAAAGTCAAATGTTGACCTTAGATACACATAGAAAATTGTAATTTCTGAGAGCTCTGACGTTTTTGCCATTTCCCACTGGTGCAGCATATGAAGTTACTGTCCTAGCTCTCTGTCCTAATCAGGCAGTACATCTGTTTCCCACTGCTGCAGATCATAATCTGGCATATGAACCCAGTCACTGACTGCAGTTGTCATCCCGGGCTGAGAACTGCAATGCCACATAATAGATATGTTGCCTGTTCTGTGCCCCTGCAGTAGGATAATGAACGCTTGAGTATTGTAAGCTCTTAGTAAGTCGTAGCATAAATACAAATAGGCCAACCCCCCAGCAGACATCTTACTTGGGGGAAAAAACAACCAAAACAGCCCCAAGCCATACCCAAGTAATAAAGTGTCATACCCTTAATTTTTTTTAACAGAAGGATCACATAAATTAACTTCATATTGTAGAAGAACAAAGCAGATGGTAATAAATGCCAGATTGTCTTTAGAAAGCTTTTGAGAAAGGTCATTCCCAAACAATTTAAAACTGTAAGTCATACAACTTTCTCATATGTCTAGATAACTCCTTGAGAAAAGGAAATTAGATTTGATTAATAATTTGGTAAATTCACAGGTACTGGGCTTGCTCTTTCCAAAAGAGAATACTTTGAAAATTTTGATTCGCAGAATGTTTGGAAATCTGTACTCTTCACATCCGTTGCAGACTAAGGAAAGTTTCAAAAAGACTTTAATTTTCTTTGAAACAGAAAATTTAATTTTGGGCTGGCTTGTTGAAAGCTACACTTAAAATATGATTTAAGATGTTCTCACTATTGTGCTAAAAGTCAAGGACTGCTTACTGTTATTACAGTTGTGTGAATCACAGAAGCTCTTAAAAGTCTGTGTGCACAGGTCTTCCACTCTATCTGTACCACAACTTACAATCTATCTGCAACAGCACCCTCTTCAGGTATGATATCAGTACAGTAAAGCCAGGCTGTCTTGCCATCTTGGAGTTTTCTGCAATAACATTTTAATCATTAAAGCCAGAAGGAATAAAGAGATGACTTTATGAAAGATAGATATCAGAAGACAGATGTGGAAAGCCCAGAAAGATAATGAGGACTTAGTAAGAATAAAACCTGTATCCTCTATTTAATTATAGCTATTGTCTATTTTAAAATAACTTCAGTTGAGCAAAAGGACAAAACTACGTTATTCACCCTTCTGTTTCAGAAGGGTCTGTTGTGCTGGTTATTAATTATGGTTAGTATAATAAACATGCCTGGAAGAAGCACCTCAAATAAATGATCAGACACATAGAAAAAAAAATTGACCTGTTTAAATGTCAAGAAATCGCACATTTAATTAGCGAGCTTGTTATTTCTCACAAGGAAGTTTATCAGATGACAGCATTCATATTTTAATTAGGAGAGAATACCTTTGCACTATTCCTCAGGCAGAGTAGGAAAATTGTCATGCAAGCTGATTTTCCTTGTGAATTGTTCTGCTTTGACTGTAGGCCCAGACTCTTCAAAGCAAAACTGCACTGAAGTCGGTGGTATAGATACCTGAATAACCTGGAGGACCTTGGACAATTTCTTTGACAGGAAAATGCATAGAAGAATGTCAAAGGGTCTCTTCTAGTTAAGGGGAGTTTTGTTGATTTAACAGAGTAATAATTTTGCCCGTAAACCTAATTTGACTTCAGGTCTGTAAAGTTTCCATATTTTTTGATCTAGTCCTAGCTAGCCATTCCCAATCAGAAGACTAATTCAGCACCCATTTATGGTCATTTTTGTTCTTATGGTTTTACTCCAGCAAAATTAAATGCCTACATGCTTCCCTTACCCCTACAGCAACATCTGTTCACTCTTTTTCTTTAGCTCTCTTGCTTATGTTCTTAGTACACTTCCGAGCTATGTGTCTTGACAACCAGCTAATAATGTGGCCATTCATTTCTTGTGACACTTTTAAATGGGCTTCACTTGTCAGGCTTTGACTTCACTTTGGCTCTTTGATATGAATTCAAATGTTCCACACAGTCCTGAATATTCAGGTAGCTTTGATACCAGTGTTCATAATCTGCTGTGTTTCTCACTCAAGGTTTCTTGTTTAAAATATTAAAAATAAAAAAAGCCCACTACATTATTCTGATGACAGTGGCTGTAGTGTCCTAGTAACAGCTTTCTTTGAAGATGAGTTGTTTGTCAAAGGGCAAGTGTCCAGAATGCTCCAAATAGACTTAATTCTCTGTACAGTTTCTCTAACTTCATAATTCTTTTTTTAATGCAACATATCCTTGATAAGGCCAATGTAACAAATGTCATGGTTGTTTAGGTTTTTTTTTTCAAGTCTGCATTTTAATATTAGCATAATAACAAGGAAAAAAGGAAGTTGTTCTTCTCTTAGAAAGTTCCACAAAGTAAATTGTTTATAGGGAGCTATTTAAATTGATAAAGATTTTTCCATATAAATTATTTTTACAGGACATGTATTTTCACTGTTGGGTTTTTGGTTTGTTTTTTTTTTTTCTTAAAATACATCAATTTTGATTTTGAAAAATCCAAAAACCTTCCCGTGCAATGCTTCCTCTGTGTACTCTGTCTGTTCCAGGGACCTTCCCACTCTGCCCAGGGGCACAGTTTGCAACTGGGCATGCATCAGATAAGAGGCCGAGCTCAGACACCATTCCACCACCATTGTATGCTGACACCTAACTGACAGATGACTGAATCGGCAATTAGATCTAACCCTCCTCTGACAAGCTAAGGAGAGAACCAGGGAAGCAGGGTGAAGGAATGCCACTGTCAGTAAGAAAACAGTGAAGGTGAGTAGATAGATGGAGAGCAACCAGGAAAAAAAATCTGTTCCTATTCTCCAAACATATAGAAAACATTAGTAAAAGCTGTATTAATGCTATATTAAGATCTTTGTTGTAATCACACCTTGTCTGCCTCACATGGATTGTAATCTACCTTTGGTTCTGTAAAATGTGGAAAATATTTACCTCTATCAAGACTTTAAATACTTTGTGTTATGGTTATCACAAGATGGAACTTTTAGTTACCTGGGAGTTTTAAATCTTTATGCAGTTAATTTTAGTCTCACAGAATGGCAAAAATCTAGTCAGATTAGATTTTGATCCATCTTTGAGTGTTCTGTAGATGAATGGAGAATTGATATAAGTCGTATCAGCCATTCTAACATTATGCTGTTGCCTTGTTTTCTGTGTTGTTAATTTTTTAAGGTCTTTTCTGTAAGAATATAAACTGGGTTGGATTTTTGTTGTTGTTGTGTCTGTGTTGATCAGCATGTTGTTCCTGTAATGCTGACTTTGCCAGCATTAGTTAGGATTTGGTTATTGACCTGTGAAATACGTCAGCAAACTTGTATAGATAACTTCAGACAAGAACAATGAGAGAAACCCATTACATTTAACACTGAGTATGGAGGCAGGCCTTCTGGTGATGCCCCAATGGCTTCCTGTGGCGATCACAGACGTACAACTTTCCAACGAAGTAAAAGACAGAAATTATGGGAAAGCTGTTGCAGTGAAATCTTTTAAATACTTCATACATTTTAACTAATTTTAACACTCTTCATATGGCTTCTAACATTCTCTAATTTTGTCCTCCTTCAATCATTAGACTATGATGTTCCCCAGGTATGTATACTACAGCACTCCCTGTGCTGTGGAGGATGTGTTGGGAAAGTGAAGAAGAGAGCTACTGGACAATATTAAGAAACAGTTCAAAGCCTCACAGATTTTGTGGTTAAAAGAGACTAGTGTGATTATTTACTCTGATCTCACTCGTAAAACAGCTCTGAAGATTTAAGCCTGTTTTTCAACTGACTGAAAGCACTATGAGACGACGCTACAAGTAACAGACATCTGCTGCAACTAATCCTGAGTCATGAGAATTGCACACATCTTAGTGAGGGTTGGTGAGAAGTGGTAGGCGTGACTGAGAATTTGCAGTTGTGGCTGTACTGCAGAAAATGCATTGTTCATGTTTCCACTACCTCCATTTCCTTCAGACATTATTCCCAGACATTAAACCCATTATCAGAGGTTTGTTTCAACATTCTCCACACCCTGGAAAGAAATAAGAAAATATCATACAAATTAATCTGTGCACATACATGTTTCTTCTGCAATGGAGTATAATAGAAATTTACACTAAGATATCTTATTCAAAACTTTTCATATTTTATTTCTGGCTGGATGTGATAGCACTTTTACAGAAAGAAAGAACAAAATACCAACGCTAAACAAAACCACAGATCCTCTCTTAACTGCATTAGGAAGGAAGACAAGGGAGTCTAAAGAGAAATTAAGGTTTATGAATCTTGAAAAGGATCTTTGAATCTCACTTTAAAGTGTTTTAGGGATAATGGTTCTGGTTTCTAACACTGGCCTATATCTCACGGTCCCTTATCCAAAGACCTCACATGCTGAGCTTATATACATAATGAATAATCAGCGGCAGGGTTAAATTACACACCACGCAGTTCGAATTCCTCAGGTTCCCTTTGGTGGAATTTTACTGTTTTAGGCAACGTTAGTGAAACAGAGGATGCATCTGCTGGCATACATGATTACACCACCTGCTTTCTCAGGATTTGTCCCTAAATGTGTCAATGGCCACATTACTTGTCTGAGAGGCAGAAACATAACAACACTTTACCCACATAGCTATGGGACCAGTGAAAACTTAACAGGTTTTTCTGTCAAATAAAAGTTAATCCCAGGTCAAAAAAAAAAAAAAAACTTCTTGAGTTCTATTGATGAGGAATGCCAAAGCTTTGCAGGTCTTGAAAGACAGTTAAGCTATGAAATGAGTGTTAAATTAAGAGTTTAAAAATCAGTTTCCTAAATACAGGAACCATACCTACCTTCATGTTTTCTCTGATAACAATATTCTTGGAATTAAGAAAGAACAATACTCTCCTGAGGTCATGAGCGATAAGAGACAAATACCCGAAAACAAAAAAGTAGATAGTAGAAGCAAGGAAATAATTAAAACTGGTGTGGCGATATAAAATGTATGCTTCTGCTTTATGGTAAAAATAAGCAAAGAACAAGCTAGTTAGCATTTACATGAAATTCTCAGTAAAAAGGAAGTTGAAGTATTATCTCTGCTAAAAATATCTGTCATTTTGCAGATGGTTACCTTCCTATTCCCTGCCTTTCAGCCATGTGGGAATACGGTCAATGAGAAAGCAAATGAAAAGCAATATAATGAAAGGCTAAAAAAAATTTTTTCCACAAAGCATTACTCTAGTTGACACAGTGTATTATTTTTATAGTCAGCAAACTCGTAACATTTTTAATGTGGAAAGAAATAGACACATTCTGTTTGTTATTATGCCAGCCATCGTTCTGAGAAATTAAAATCTACACAGGACTGAGCCATTCATGATCTGATTTGAAAATCACCAAAAAGGTGGGATTTAGTTACTTCTATAATCTCTCCTTTCCAGAGCAGCCAATTCCTCCTGCTTTAGCTGATGTGAAATCTAAATGTTCCTAGAGGTGAGATACTGTAGAAAACAAAATGTGTTAACTCAGACATGTACAATGTGAAGGGGGTTATTTTGTTTTACAGTTGCTGAGCAAACAAGAAAAAAAAAAAAAGGGAAAAAGGAAACTTTCAGAAAATCTTGTTTGAACTATTCCTGAGTTTCAACTCAGCAGAAAAAGGATCAGGGTGTCCTTGGGTGTATGAGTCTCACTATTTATTTAGGTATGCTAATAAACTTAGTTTTTTTAAAGTCCTTCAATATATTCTGATACTGCTTGGTTTGATCCTAAAACCTTTTGGCTCAAGCATCAGAAATAACTGGTGAAAATAAAGCCTGCTACACCAAAGATAAAATTGGAATACAATGATGTTTATGTTTAGCCCGTGTCCAGGACTAAACTATGGCAGTTGCTCTATCACCTGATGACTCCTCCCCAGCCAAGAAGGGGGATTGTGAAAAGGAGAGAAGACCCAGGAGTTGAAATGAAAATAGATTTAATGAAACATCCAAACTAATACCAAATGCCAGTATAAAGTATAGAAAGTGACACTAAGCACAGAGAGTGTGAGATGATAGTCACAATAAACTGGAAAGCACTCCTCAAAAGCAGGAATAGACAAGCAGACGCCTGAACAGGAGACACACACACCCCACCACTGCAAACTGCCCCCTTTATATTGAGCATGGTGTTTATGGTCTGGGATACACCTGGGAGCAGGTCAGCTGCCCTGGCTGACTCGAAACAGCTAACGGCCTGGAGACCATGGCAGGGCTGTGATTCTGTCCCAACAAACCTAAGAAGTAGGACCGTAAGCTTCCAACGTGTAGGAAGAAAATAAATGCTTTCAAAACCACAGCTTTCTGAATTTTCACACTAATACTACTATTACTACTGAGAGAAGCATGGAATTCTTCTCCACACAGCACACAATGAAAGTGTTAAAAATGTTTTTTCTGTGGTGGACAAAAGGCCCTGAAAAGCTAAGCTTTAGCTTTGGCAAATTTATTTGCTACAAAAAATTGCACATACTGTTGCTTTCACACTTAATGGAACATGTATTTCACAGCGGTATGCTACTGGCAACCACTTTTATGTAACATTAATGTTCTGCAGAAGTAGCATATTAGGACATAAATACATTGCTAATAAACAGCAAAGTAGTAAATGCTTTGTACGGACATAGAAGGAACAAAGTTACACACAGAGAAGAAAATAAGTCTAACGTATTTTCAAATCTAATCAGGTCTACAGTCTTAATGTGTTTGAGTTTCTGTGTATCAAAATTAGTGAGTTTAGTGGCTAGAATATAGAACTGAGAGTCACTATCCCTAGGTTTTATTTTACTTGTATGTGATTTTGGGCAAATCATTCGAGAGCTTTGCACCTCATCTTTCCAATGAGATATTTACATGATTTATGAGGATGGTGTAAGGCTCAACTCACAGAGTATTTGCAAAGGTACACTGAGAGGTACTAGAAATCTTAGATGTAATGACAGTTACACACTGTCATGGCCAGCTGGAAACATTTATTTATCTTAATAATGGGGCCACATTGTGTTTATCAATTTTTTGCTGTCAAAGGTGGAAAACTTTGTCACTTTGCCCCCAGTACAAAATTGGCTTCCTATGCTGTAGTACAAAGCAGAACGTTATCTTTTTGCTATATTGTTTTCAGGAGAAGTCCTGCAGGAGGAAATAGCACCCAGGAGGAGTACCAAAGAACAGAAAAGAAAGAAAAAATGAAAAAAACAAACCGATGATACAAGTCATTATGGCAAAAATCCTTCTGCTTTAAATAACAAAAAGAAGAAAATAGGTCCCTTAATTAGGGTGATTTATGACGAAGCTATAATTTGAATAAATGAGAGGAATAGCCTTAATGGCAGAAGACGTGTTATTTTGCTAATAAGAAATGGTTATGCCCCTGTTAAGAGCAACCTCACGTTTTGGATTGACGGGTTAAGGAGAAACTGGCTGGAGAAGCTCAGGAGAGCCATTGGATCACTCTGTACTTGGTGGGGAGATACAGGTTTGTCCCGTCCTGCCCAAATTGTTACCCATTGCTGGGACCTGGCAAGGTAGTTCAGAAGGTAGAGTATGTGCTGCTTTAACTTACCAAATGACAAATGTCCAGTGAATTAGAATTTGTCTATGGAAAAGCATCTCTGAAGAGTTGTTAGAAAATCCACCACGGATTCTACCAGCTGGAATGGTTCAAGTTCATAGCTCCTGTCTGTGAGATGGAAGACAAAGCCTTGTCTAAATGGATGCATGAGTGAGGAAGGAATTAGAATCACAGAATTGTTGGTTTTGGAGGGGCCCTCTGGAGGTCATCAGGGGCAACCCCCCAGATCAAGCAAGGCCACCTAGAGCCAGTTGCCCAGGACCATGTCCAGATGGTTTCGGAGTGTCTCCAAGGAGGGAGACTCCACAACATCCTTGGGCAACCTGTGCAAGTTCTCAGCTACCCTCACAGTGAAAAATTGTTTCCCGATGTTCAGACAGCATCCTCTGTGTTTTAGTTTGAGCCCATTGCCTCTCTTCCTTTCACTGCGCACCACTGAAAAGAGCCTGGCTCTGTCCTTTCTGCGTCCTCCCTTTGGCCATTTATACAGGCACTCAAGATCCCCCTTGAGCCTGCTCTGCTTTGGGCTGAACAGCACCAGCTATCTCAGCCTTTTGTCATAGGAGTGATGCTCCAGTACCTTAGTTACCTTTGTGTCCCTTTGTTGGACTGTCTCCAGCATGTCCCTGTCTCTTGTACTGAGGAGCCCAGAACTGCATACTGTACTCCAGGTGTGGCTTCGCCTGTGCTGAGCAGAGGGGATGGATCATCTCCCTTGCCTGCTGCCAATACTTTGTTTAATGCAGTCCAGGATACCATTAGCCTTCTTTGCTACAAGGATGCATTGCTGGGTCATGATCAGCTTGGTGTCCATCAGGATCGCTGGGTGCTGTTCAGGTAAGGTGCTTTGCAGCTGAGTGGCATGGTTTTGTTCTTCCCCAGGTGCAGGATTTTGTACTTCTCTTTGTTAAAATTAATGAGATTCATGTCAGCCCATTTCTCTACCCTGTCGAGGTCCCTCTGGATGGCTACGCCACTCTGGCCTACCAGCCACTCCTTCCATTTTTGTGTCATTGGCAGACTTGCTGAGGGTACACTCTACTGTCTCATCCAGATCATTAATAAAGATTTTGAACAAAATTTGGCACAGTATTCACCCTTGGGTTACTGCTGTTAACTGGACTCCAATAAGACTCCATGCCATAATCACTGCTTTCTGGGCCTGGCCATTCAATTAATTTTTACTCATCTCACTGGCCACTTACCCAGCTCATACATCAACAGCTAGTGTACGAGGATCTTATGGGAGATGATGTCAAAGGTCCTACCAAAGTCCAGGTAGACAATATCTACTGTTCTCCCCTTGTCTACCAAGAGAGTAACTTTGTTGTAGGAGTTTATCAAGTTGGTCAACATGACATACTCTTAGTGAACTCCTGACTATTCCTAATGACTTTTCTTGTTCTTCATTGCCTGGAAATGGTTTCCAGGTTTAGTTGCTCCACCACCTTCCCAGGAATAGTGTTACGAAAATACCCCACAAGCAATTATAAATAAACAAAACGGGTTTTATTAGGTTCCTTTAAACAGGTTCAAATAATGTCTGGTCAGGAATTTTTACATAGAACTGACAACTTACAACAAGGGAAAACAGGTTTCACAAGTAAACCAGCTCAGATAGAAGTCTGAATACCTTCTCTTTACCAATGCAAATTAAGACCTATTTACCAACAGCCTAGGGAGGATGCGTTCACAATAGCACTATCTCCACTAGCTAATAAAGGAATCTCTTGCTTACAGAAATGCAAATTCTTACCAAATACTGTTTAGCTGGTGTCCCAGCTTCAGTGTTTTCAAAGCCTCTGTTCTAACATCTTAGAACAGAGTGAGACTCCCTTCTCTGCCTCAGCTTGTACTCCGAGACAGAATAAACTCCTTCTTTTTCTTTCCCCTTGTTGTCGATTCTACTGTCCCTTCGACAAGACTCCCATTTTTTATAGTAGAACAAATGTGCACTGTGGTCAATTATCAGAAATTGGGTGCGAATGAGTTTTCAACAGAACTCAGACTCGCAGACACCTTCTCCCTGCTTTGTGCAAACTTATGGGCACAAGTACTGTACGAAGGTGGAAGGATGGCTGAGATCCTTGTCAGGGCACCTGTCTGTAGTTAATAACCATCACAAATAGAGATGAAGCTGACTGGCCAGTAGCTCCCTGGCCCTGTTTGCCCTTCTTAACGATAGGAGTGATATTTGCTTTCTTCTAGTCTCCAGGCACTACTCCCTTTTGCCACAACTGATAGAAGGTGAGGCCTTGCAATGATGTCATCCCTCATCACTTGTGTGTGCATCCCATTAGGTTAGGACCCATGGACTAAGTATATTCAGTTTGCTTAAGTATTCCCTGCCTCGATCATCTTCCACTAAGTGTATGCATTTATCGCTCCAGCCTCTCCCTGAGGTCTCTGGAACCTAAGATTCCTGAAGGCCAGTCTTGCTAGTAAAGACTGAGGCAAAGAAGGCATTCAGTATTTCAGCCTTTTCTATGTTCTTTGTCACCAGGTCCCCTGACCTGTTATGTAGTAGACCCACATTGTCTGTTGTCCTCCTTTTGTCGCCTATAAGGGCTTATAGAAGCCCTTCTTGTTTTCTTTGCCATCTCTGGCCAGATTCAGTTTCCTGGGGGTTTTAGCTTTCCTAACTTCATCCCTGGATGCTTGAACAGTGTTTCTGTATTCCCCCCAGGTTCCCTGTCTTTACTTCCACTTTCTGTATGCTTTCTTTTTGTGTTTGAGTTTGGTTAGGAGCATTTTGTTCATCCACTCAGGCCTTCTGTCATTTTTTCTTGATTTTATATCTGTTGGAATAGAATTCTCTTGAGATTAGAGGAGGTGATTCTTGAATATTAACCAGCCTTCTTGGGCCTTCCTTTCCTCCAAAGCCTTGTTCCATGGGACTCCTACAAGCAGATCTTTGAAGAAGGCAAAGTCCATTCTCCTGAAGTCCAAGGTTGTGAGCTTGCTGTTCAACCTCCTTTCTGTCCTGAGGGTCCTGAACTCTGCCATCTCATGGTCATTGCATCCAAGGCTGCCTTTGATCTTCACATCCCCAACAAACCCCTTCTTGTTGGTGAGTAGGAGGTCCAGCAGAGCACCTCTCCTCGTTGGCTTCTTTGTCACTTGGAAGAGGAAGTTATCATTGATGCACTCCAGGAACCTCCCAGCTTGCTCACATCTAGCTGTGTTGTCCCTCCGCTAGATACCAGGGTGGTCAATGTCTCTCTTGAAGACCAGGGCCTGTCCTTCCTAAAGAGTCCATATCCTTCCATTGCAAGACTCCAGTAATGGGTACCATTCCATCAAGTTTCCCTGATCCCAACAAGATCACAGTCCTGCAACTGCGCAGAGATCTTTAACTTATCATGTTTACTCCCGATAACTGCATGCATTACTGTACAGACACTTTAGAGAGGCATTCCAGCATGTTGAGTTCCTGGAGAGGAAACTAGTTCTGGGCCAGTCAGAAGGCTAGACAAGCTTTGGCAGTCCTTCCACAACATCCTGGTTCCAGGGCCCTGGAAGGCAGCAAACCTCTCTAGATGACTGGTTGGGTTGCAGCTTGCATCTCTGTCCCTTGCAGCAGGGAGTCACCATTAGGATGACTCACCATTTCTTCTTGGTAGTCTGGCTTCTCTTCAGCTTTGGGGGATGTGAACCTGTTTTGCATTTGTAAGTCTTTAGATGCGGCAGAAGCCTTCCGCTTGGTACCAGAAATCACCAGCTCCTATCCTTTGCTTTCACCAGAGGCTGATAGTGGGGGTTCAAGATGTTGAGTCTCAGAGAAGATCCTGTCTATCTCCCTTTCCTCTCTGATGATGACCTATGCCATAGGAATTCCCATAAAGGAAATGTACAAATAGAGCACTCAGTGAATCCCATTCTCATATCTTTCTTTTCTTTGTGAATTTCCAAACCAAAAACGGAGAACAAAATTACAGGGGTGAAGAAAGGTACGGTTTCAAAACTGCTTAAGTGGAAGAGCTCCTTAAATATGAGTTCCAGGATCCCACAAAGTAGCTTACAGGTACACCTACACTAACATTGAATAGTTTTGTGGCAGAAGTTGTAAGGTATTTTAAAATTATATCCTCCCAAAGGTAGATTAAAAATGCCCATTCTCTTTTAAAGAAAAACCTCATTGATTATGACAACGTATTAGAGTTAGTAGAATTTTGTACTGTATGAATTTGAAGGAAAGTGCCTTTGGCCAAGAGAGTAATTTTCAAATATCAGAATACTTAGCACCTGGGAGATTACTTAATGTAAAATCAGTGCTGTACTGTACTTAAATAAGTTACATTTCTCTGGGAATATCTTTAACATGTGTTCATCAAAGCTGCCTGTATTTTTTCTGAGAGTTCATTATGGAGATTGATAGTTATGCTATCCGGTAGTAACGAAGGGTAACTGGATGCTGGGAAGTTTATTGGAATCAGTGTTTACTGGGGATGTCAAGAGTTGATTAATTAACCACATTAGTGAACATTTGAAATATCCCCTTTATTTGACTGGCCAAAATATGTGACTAAAATTCCTTGAACACTATGCAATTGTTTAAAAGATTATATTTAAAGCCTTTAAAATGGCTTCCAGACAGAAGTTAAAAGACCTGTCAAAGCCCCGGTGATCTGGATGCCACAAGATATAGCACTTATTACTCCCTTTATTTTACCACTTTAATCCCCCTTACTATAATATAATAATAATATAAAGTGACAGAAAAGAGGTGATGCAGGCTGATTTTGCAAATTCTTCTGAAGATCTTAAAAGTAGTCAGCACCAGGGACAGAATTTTTTTTGCAGAGGGACTGTCACAGAATTAAGTGGACATCCTGTACATATCATAGAAATTTCTCTCAAAATATATCTATGAAAACTTGTTTTTGACACAGGTGAACTTTCAAGATTTAAGGCAGCCAAACTGTAAAGTAATATTAGTAATTTATCTCAGAAGAATGGATGGAAATTTAGCATAATTCCAAAACACCAAGTAAGGTGCATTTGGTGGCCTTGCATAGAAAAAATACCTTAGAAAAGACAGCAACACCGAAGAACATTTTGAACTGTGGAGAAAAAGATATGAAAAAGCATATGTTGAAGGGATAATTTAAAAAGCTGTGTTAAAGGAATAAAAAAGGATGACTGATATCCTGATACAGTTGATGCAAAATGAAACCTACGTGTTACACTGTCTACAGAAAAATGAATAAGATTTGAAGATGGATGTGTCAGAAGCTGAAGTGCTAGCGCAGGTACAATGAGGACTTAGCCTCCTAGTTTGGTAAGAACTTCCTTTTACACACAGAGCTTTTCCTTTAGAGCTGTTCTTGCCTCTGGCTTTGGGTTGAACGTGCTAATTCATGCTGAAAATACATTTGCTCAAGAGCAATTTAAAGGTAAAAATGAGATATATGTTGTATAATGCTTTTCCTTATAATAATCCTGTAAGTGCTGCAAAATCTTTATGACTAAAGTCTTTTTTATTAAAATAGTTGATAATCTTTTCTGCAAAGTGCAGACCCTTCTGTTTAAAAAGTAGAGTTTTGGTGTTCCTGATTGAAAAACCTCCAGAAGTGGTTACTGCCTTTCTATGTTCTACAGTCATTTTGCTAACATATCCCTCAATGTCAGGCAAAATATTTTCATAAATAATATATAAAACTACATATTTGCCTTAGATATCACCTTTTAAAATGCTGGTAGTTTTTCACCACTT
Organism: Buceros rhinoceros silvestris; assembly: GCF_000710305.1. NCBI lineage: Eukaryota > Metazoa > Chordata > Aves > Bucerotiformes > Bucerotidae > Buceros > Buceros rhinoceros. The sequence goes on from NW_010423869.1 coordinate 54,893, forward strand.
ACTGTAGAAAATCATATCTCTTTGAGTAGATATTTGAAGCTGGCAGGCAAGTGGGTTTCACTGGTTTCAGTTAAACATGAAGTATAGTAAAACTATGATTTCGCATGCATACTTTTCCTTAGTTTTGCTGTATGATACCAGAGAATAATTTTAACCTTAAATATGATAGAAATATGTTTTTCTCAATATCACACATTACATCATTATATTATTTTGTTGCCTTGGGGAAAAATAATAGAACAATCACATCCTATTTTTGTAATGCTTCCTATATTCATGTAGGTATATGCTCTCATTAAAAAAAATATTACTTCTCATGGAAGTAAAGAGAACTCTGCAAAGGTTAGACCCTCCTTCATAAATGCAACTTACCTAATAATAAACCACACTACTTTGCCAAGCTTTTGAAAGGCATGTTGATCAAAAATTTTACCTGTTTAAATAAAAAAAAGCTAACACTAGGTGGAAAAGGTAGATTTTAAAGCTGGGAATTCAGCTTAGCCAAGTAAATGGCTCTGCCTCTTTCACAAGATAAGTTTTTTTTTTCTTCATTTTATTGCATGTGCGTTTCCAATCTCAAAACGTCTTTTGCCATTACATTATATAATGAAGTACAATGGAGGCATATATATGTGACTTAAAACTGGCACTGAATAAGATCAAGAATGTAGTCAGCTGTCTTAGTTGCTAGGCAGTATCTTGTTAAGCCATGGAAATACAAGTGCACTTGATCATATGATCATACTCATAATATTTGCCAAAAATATGCATCAATAATTTTACAACTTAATAAACACTACACTTCTAGTGTTATTTAATTTAACACTTCAAAAATCACTGCTGAATGATTATTAAGAGATTTTTAAAAATATATTATGTCCTTCTGACATGTGGTAAATTTACACAACATTGCTTATTGCAGCTTCACTATCACAGAGGAATGTTTGAATTTTGCTTTAATAAAACTGAACTGTGTCCTCACCACTTTAAGCTTATTACACATGAATGATGTCCTTTCCTTAAAAGTCTGGTTGATCAAGTTTGCTTAAGTCTGTTCCTCTGATTCTCCACACTTTTCCGTGGAAGCTGATGACAGATTGAGGGGCTAACAGTGAAAAGTTGTCATAGCTGTCAAAAAGTTTGTCTAAAGTAGTCAAAAGTTTATTCATGCTTGCCATTCAGAGTGAAATCTGTCTTATCATGATGTCGGTGAAAATCCTCATGGGAGCTTACATATGTGGTGTAAACTTGACCCCTGTGTAACCCAGGGGTGCTATAGCATAAACAAATACACCCCATGGCTTGCAGAGTGCAGTTTTGTTAAGGGGAAAAAAACCCCAAACAACTATTGAGCTCTTGAATGAAGAAGCTTTCCTGGGAATGCTTCTTACCTCTAGAACTCTTACTGACAGTCACCTGAAAAAAGATTAAACTCCTAAAATATTTCCTAGCACTATTGTCCTTCTGGTCAAGG
>NW_010423869.1:56484-58890 GCF_000710305.1 Buceros rhinoceros silvestris
GGGAAAGAGGATGAAGGAGTTTAAAGCAAGTTACCAAGTGATAGCGTATAGACTAAATGACAGCATTCTTCTAGGTTCAGACTTTATGAAAACAGTTTTAATATAGGTAATGTATTTTTGAATTTATGTCTGCATACCGCCTCTGCAGGTATGTTCCATTTAGGTGGCACATGCCACCACAACCGCTGATTTTGGTAGAGGTAGATGGCTGCATTTACAATGATGATTACATTCACCAGGGAGCAAACTCCAGCACTGAACCCTTCTCTGTCCACACTGCTTAATTGTCAGCTTGATTCCCAGCTCTCATCCAGATCACTACAATCAGCTTTCTGCCAGACAAGGCTAGTCATGTTTCTCCATTTCAACTTCCATAAATAACACACACACACAAAAAAAGCTAACATAGAAGAGTCTGCACTAGATTCCACTGCTCCTTCCTTCCATAGCGCTTCTAGACGACCTCAATAACACATGCCAGAGCATCCACCATGTGCATTATTTCGTGTACAAATGCACAGCTCTGGTGATCTGCAACACATTTTTCATGTTGTTTCAAGCGCTTTGAACTGAAAAAGCAGAGCAAAAATGTGCGCATAAGGCACCAGAGGAGGGGCAGTCACCATGGGCACAGTTTGCTCTAGAGCATGGCTAGTCCTAAACAGCGTGGGTAGGAGCCTGTCTAAGCCATTTGGCCTTTGGATCAGGGATTGGTCCTTGATGTCTCGCATTATACAGTGTGGAAATTACTGTATTAGCTGTATGATACCATACACTCCACTTTTACACGACTTCTTACATCACGGTCATGGTGCTACTCTGTGAAAGAGGCAATGCAGATTATCTGTAATTTTTTTCTTCAGAAATTATCTAGACTTTTCTCGGAAGTGAAATAAAGGAGGTTTATATTTCTCTTCCAGGAAAGAGCACATTTCTTCCAGATTTGTCCCTTCCTTTCAGATGGTTTGCCCTCACCCATTGACAACAGGACATATAAATGTAAGTCAATCACAGATAATCTCAAACTATTTTTTCCCCTACTCTCACTCTCTGTAGAGCTCTGGTCAAAGCCCTTGAAAGCTAAATCAGAAGTACTGGCTTTGCCTGAACCCAACACTACCTTCTTAAGATCATGTTGCAGGTTAACTCTGGTAGGCAGCTAAGCACCACTCAGCCTTTTGTTCACTCCCCCACAGGGGGATGATGGAGAGAATCACAAAGGTAAGTCAGAAAATTCGCGAGTGAAGATAAAGATAGTTTATTAGGTAATGTAAAAACTGTGCTTAAGCAGAACAAAATAAGAAATTTGTCTGCTGCTTCCCATCGATAGGCAGGTGTTCAGTCATTTTTCAGGAAAACAGGGTTTCATCACGTTTAATGTTTACTTGGGAAGACAAACACCATAGCTCCCAATGTCCCCCCTTTCACCTTCTTACCCCCAGCTTTTATTGCTGAGCATGATGTCCTATACATGCCTCAGTGCATGTATGGCATCTCCCTCTGGGCAGTTGGGGTCATCTGTCCCAGCTGTGTCCCCTCCCAACTTCTTGTGCACCCACAGCCTGCTTGCTGGCAGAGCAGTACAAGAAGTGGCAAAGGCCTCGATGTTGTGCAAGCACTGTTCAATAACAGGCAAAACATGTTTTAGTCACAAAAAAACATAGCACTGTAAAAGCTGCTATAAATAAAATTAACTCTATTCCAGCCAAAACCAGTACACATAACTTTTTTTTTTCTTTCTTTAGAGGTACATCTTCTATTCCTCATACACAATTTGTGGTCCTAAAGAATGAATGTGCACAAAATCAAGATAATTCTTACAGGTGTAGAAAGACCGTACATTGGATGGTATTAAAGGTATGCAGTGAAGACATTTTATTAGACAATATACATAGAGTTACTGGGGTGGCATTACAGAAACAAAAATTTATTTCAAACACATGAAAAATGAGGCATTTTTCTGTAGAATTTACATAAATACTACATGTCGTGGAGGTTACCTATGTGAGACCTTGACTAAACACTTTGAACTAAATGAAAATACGCTGTAAGGGAGACAGCAGAAAAAAAAACAAAACAAGAGAAAGAAAAGCTATGCTTAAGCATACTGAAAGTCTTTTGAGGAAACAAAGGTGAAATCACTAATTCAGGAAAATAACCTAGGATGATCCCAGTTGACTGTTCTCTAATCAAAATATGAGGTCAAGTAGAATATTATAACATCGATGATGCATGCCTGGAGGAAAAAGTTAAAGTAGATTTCATCAGAATGAGGCTGAGGAACAGGCTGTATACAAGAAACAACAATGTGAATGCATGCAGAGAGCAGGAAGTAAAAATTCTCCCTGCAAGGTGCAGGGTTTAACGTGGGTAAGTGTTGCAGTACACTGTTGTGGACGCTGGGTG
>NW_010423870.1:0-397 GCF_000710305.1 Buceros rhinoceros silvestris
TGTCCCCATGTCCCTGTGTCCCCGTGTCCCTTTGTCCCCGTGTCCCTTTGTCCCTGTGTTCAGCCGTCCCCATGTCCCCGTGTCCAGCTGCCCCCGTGTCCCCATGTCCTCGTGTCCCTGTGTCCCCATGTCCCCGTGTCCCCATGTCCTCGTGTCCCCACACGCCCATGTCCCCTGCTGCCCGCCCAGTCGTCTCCGTGTCCCCGTGTCCTCGCGTCCCCACATCCCCGTGTCCCCGTGTCCAGCCGTCTCCATGTCCCTGTGTCCCTGCCTCCCCGTGTCCCCGTGTCCAGCCGTCCCCATGTCCCTGTGTCCCTGTGTCCCTGTGTTCAGCTGTCTCCATGTCCTCGTGTCCCCGTGTCCCCATGTCCCTGCGTACCCATGTCCCCATGTCCAG
>NW_010423870.1:537-1201 GCF_000710305.1 Buceros rhinoceros silvestris
GTCCCGTTGTCCCTGCCTCCCCGTGTCCCCGTGTCCAGCCGTCCCCATGTCCCTGTGTCCCTGCGTCCCCGTGTCCCTATGTCCAGCCGTCCCCATGTCCTTGTGTCCCCATGTCCCTGTGTCCCCGTGTCCCTGTGTCCCCGCATCCTCATGTCCTCGTGTCCCCATGTCCCTGCGTCCCTGTGTCCCTGTGTTCAGCTGTCTCCATGTCCTCGTGTCCCCGTGTCCCCATGTCCCTGCGTACCCATGTCCCCATGTCCAGCCGTCCCTGTGTCCTCGTGTCCCCATGTCCCTGTGTCCCCGTGTCCCTGTGTCCCCGCGTCCTCGTGTCCTCGTGTCCCCGTGTCCCTGCGTCCCTGTGTCCCTGTGTTCAGCTGTCTCCGTGCTGTCCCCGTGTCCCCGTGTCCCCCTGTCCAGCCATCTCCGTGTCCCCGTGTCCACGTGTCCCTGTGTCCTTGTGTCCCCGCATCCCCATGTCCCCGCGTCCCCGTGTCCCTGCGTCCCAGTGTCCCCGTGTCCAGCCGTCCCCATGTCCCCGCGTCCCCGTGTCCCCGTGTCCCCAGCGTCCCCGTGTGTCGCAGGTGGCAAGGGGGGGGCTGTTTCCCACCGGAAGGGACGCGACGCAACCGTCCCTGTGTCCTCGTGTCCTCGTGTCCCCGTGTCC
>NW_010423871.1:0-12691 GCF_000710305.1 Buceros rhinoceros silvestris
GTTGATAATAGTTAAATATTTTCACTGCTAAGAAACTGCAGGGAGGTAATTTTTTGTTTAGCATTCCAGCTGCATGCACAGGATCAAAGACCTAAGAAGATGAAGACATAGGTGTAAAATCAAACTGTACTTTACATTATATATAATTCATTAAGTATTTATAAAAGCATTAGCCTCCTACTGTTAAAGTAGACACATGTACTCACTGCCTGAACAGCAAGGGCTTAACTATTTGGTAAAGAGTGGTGTGTATTAGTCACACACCAAGAGATACATACGCCTACTGTTCAAACAGTGTATAATAGGTAATGCAACTTGTTCCCTCGGTTTAAAACAGTTTTGCTTTCAAGACTTTGTCTCTGATTGTTGGGAAGGTGTGTCTTATATCATTAATTATCGCTGTCTGACAGTGGGAAATACTAATCTCCACGATACAGAAGGGAAAACACTGTGATTGCAGTGATATGTACGTGTGAGGTGCGAGTCCCCTGGCTGGACAGATGCAGATGTGTGGACAGCGCAGCAGCCTAGGCGCTGTACACCCGTTTGTGCTGAGTGCTTTTTCTGCTGGTGAGGCTCTAAAAACGAATAGCATTGTTAAGCCTGCCACAGCTGCTCAGCTCTCTGCAGAGAGCTCAGACTCTTGTTAAGTTGCTTCAAAATGTGATTTCTCTCAGACTAGTACAAACACGAATCAGATGCCCCAAGGAAAATTTCAGCCCTAGTTAATATTTTGTTCCTAGAGTTTATGGGAACTCTGCCACGTCCAGAGCAAAAAAAGAATTACTGATTACAGAGGCAGATCCTCTTTGGAGCACGCCCTTTTCCTCTCTCCAAAATTTAAACAAAAGACCAAAACCAAGCAAGCACGCTCAGAGAAAAAGTAGTTTAGATGGCTTTTAAAATACATTTGACTGAGATCAGTTTATAGCTTGTATTTTACCATATATATCCTAAAGTTAAAAACGCCTTCAATTTAACTACACTTAAAGAGTATCTATGGTTTTATGCATCTGTAGTACTATGTTCTTCAGACTTTATTCAGTTCATCACCTGGGTGACAATCATGGCTGTAAGACTGGTCTCTTTCAGAGCTGCAAAGAAAGCTCAAGCAAAATCAACTTCTTTACACACACATTACTTTTGGAATAATAAATTAGAATCTTATTTTAAACAGACTTATTTTGCTTGCATAGTTTATCTAATCCTTTGAGTTGCTGGGGTTGTTCTCATGGGGATGACAGAAAAGACTTCCTGTCTCTCAGTTATTCAAGACATAAGAAATATTAAAAAAAAAAAAGAAAGAAACCTTGACTGTTCTATCAGTATAATTTAATATTGCTTCGTGTTTCCAGCTGTAGTAGGAATGTTATGTTCTTAACTCACTACTTCATGTAAGACACTCCCCTAGTAGAATTCTTACATGTCTTACCACCAGCTGGTTGAAACAAGTCATTTTACCAGGTAAATGTGGTTTCCTCACACCTGGGATGCAAGAAGGATACCCCATGTGGATTTTCTTGTGTCCAATAAGAATGAGATCCCACCAAAGCCTTTTCTTTAGTGGAGGCGTTAACAAGGTGTTCCCTCCCCACCCAGCTACTTACTGACTTTCACAGAAGTAGTAGGAAATTAATTTTTACACTCCCTTTTGTTAAACTTGATTAGTTGGAATATTTCTGAAAGGAGTCTGCCTGAGCCACAGTGCGAACAGAGAAGCTGTGAACACAGCCTAATTACTTCATGTGAAACAACAGAAACATTTGTTATTTCTGGCCATTGCTTTTTAGAAAACATTGCTAAAAATAAACCCGGAGTTTATGTAACAGTGCATCAAAGGCTTGACTGTACCTGTTTTGCCAAGAGAATTTTTAACTTTTTCCTTTTCACCTCTGAGTCTCAAACAAAGCTCTAGACAGAAAATACTGCCCAGTAGTTTTACATGCTGTCCCAAGGCTCAGGACATGCATGTTCAAGCCTCGCTTTTACCAAAAGTCTCCTCAATGGTGATAGGCAGGTCGGTTAGGGCACTTGACCGAAATAAGCAATAAAAGTGATAACTCAGTTTACGATCTATCTCAGCTACGACTATATTCCTCTTCCAGTGTCTTGAGGATAAAAACATAGGACAAAATGCTGTGGAGCTCAGACATGAACTCCCCAAGGACAGGGACTGGCATGGGCAGGTGCTGGAGCAGTGAGGTTCTTGTTGGCCCATTGCAATGGGCTGGAGAGGCACTGTCTTTTCTGGATGAGTGGTGAAATGCTATAGTCCAGGATTTCCTGGCAGGTCTGGCTGTTGTTGTGGCCCTCTGAAGCTCTGAGTCTACCAGGACTCCTCCAACATGCTGCAGCATCAGCTGAGGTTTACACCTCCCGTTCTAGGCTCAGAAAGTGGACACCGAACGTATGGTATGTCCTTCCTTCTGAAAGACCATCCACCATACAGGTCTCATTGGTCTGTGCTGGAAAACAAACACAGAACAAAACAAAAATAAATGCAAAACTAAAGTTTGGGGGGTGTTGTTTGTTTGTTTTAAGGAGAGAACAATAATAGCCACAGTATGTGTTGTACATAAAGACAGGGAGGATGCGGCTACAGCGGTCGGTCACTCGCAGGTTCTGCTTTCCTCACCTTTTTCCTGTGGAGTAGTTTTTAAGGACAGAATCAGAGAGAGAAATAGGTGCTTAACACCTACTTAAAGCGCTTCAGTTCCTCTCTTGAACTTGCCGGGGCACAAGAAGCCCCCTTGTTCCAGCACTGGCCTGTGCTAGAGCTCAGCTGGGAGCTGGGACAATGCCACCCCTGTTCTGGGCCCGGCTGTACAGAGACTATAATTATCTCTCTTCTAATGACCAGCCAGGCAAGATAACAGTTGTTATGCTATGTTTAGAAAACAATGTCTTACTACAAACTGACGGTTCAGTCATCTGTAAAAGAGCCTCTCTAACAGCCCTGGAGCAGCTGCCACTCTTGTGCATCCCGGTTCCTTTATTTGCTGCACATTTCACACTTGGAGAACTTGGGTGAATGCTGCGCAGGCGGCGCAGCCTCCCGCTGCCACAGAAGAAGCTTGCGGAGTGGCAGAAGTGACCAGAAAACCTGTGGCCGGATAGATTGTATGTCCGTTAGTGAATAAACTCTGACTGTCTGGCTCACAACAGCCTGCATCGCCCTGGTGAACTCTTAGCCCCAGGCCCAGAGGGACTGCAGAGGGGAGCAGAAAAGGATGACTTCTGCTGACTGCTGTCACTGCCCCGCGGAGAGCAAGCTGCCGCAAAAAGAGGGATGTGAAGGGACTTGCTGAAAATAAAACAGGAGCATGTATTACTGATGAGCTTTTCTTCCAGAGCTGTGGCTAGTGCTGACAGACAAGTGAGGGATCTAATGAAATTATGTAGGCTCCTAAGGCATCTACGGGGTAGCTATTCTGGCCAGCTGAGATTGCAGGCTGTGTGGATATACCGGACCCTCGCTGATGCGAGGTATCAGAAGCGGGCAGTCCTGGTGGCATGGCACTCGTAGATTAGCTACCCAAGTATTTGCTCTGGGTGCTGCAAATAATTTGCACCAAAGTCTGTGCTGAGGCAGCTGTACATTTAGTGGTGTCTGAGGGCTGCTCCCTCTTTCTACACCTTGCCTGCCCTCACCTCTCTTACCACCTTCTCTGAGCTGGCATCTCTGCTTTCCTCTGCAGCAGGATGTGGCTGGGTTGCCTTGGGCTGCCTTTCCTATTCATGCTCATTTTTTGGCAAATGAGCCCTGGAAAAAAAACAGAAAGTGTTGATCAGAAGGAAAATTTCCCAATGACTTGGAAGCAGCAATATTTATCATAAAAATTCATTTTAATTAAAAAAAAAAAACTACCATCTGCAGCTTTTGCTTTTCCTTTTGAAGCAAAGCGCTCAAATCTGTAGCTCATATCCTAAACCGGAAAAACGTTTGCATTCAGAAGAGTATTTCTAACCACTGCTGCTTCATTCAAATCATCTACGTTTAAGCAGCTCCTAACCTGACAAGTCTTACTGTCATGACTGAACTGGCTTTCCAGCACCAATTAAGTCCATCCTACCTTTGCTTTATCTCCAGAGCTTCAGAGTGCATTGAGAGGTCAGTGGCACATTAAGAACATGATGTGTGTCAGTTCTCCTTAACATGTCCCATTTTGCAGGACATTTCAGGGACACAGGTATAAAAAATACTTTCAAGATCAACTTGCATTTGCAAACTGTTTTCCAGCCTGTCACCTTAAAAAATAGCTTTGTAAATGTGACGTGTAGCACAGCGGCCAAGAGTCTCCCAGTGGCAGCTGGTTTCATTTGAAAAAAGCGCATAATTGCGAAGTGGCAGTTTTACGTGCGCCAAAATTTCTGGGAAAATTCTGAATGATTTTGTGTAGCTTTAATGTCTCCACCAGAGTGATTCGGGGATTTCCAGCACCTTCAGGCTTAAAAACTGCAGTTTTTAAGCAGTGCACAAAACTGTGGACAGTTTTACCTCTCCAAAATCACTTGTTTACAGAGAAGTTTGGACACGATCACCTCTGTGCCTCTCAATCCCCCCCTGCCAGGTTCCTTTAGGGATTCAGAAGACTCTGTTCTTATTTTCTCCACATACGTAGTTTACCCTTGAGTCCGTAGAACAAGGGTGACACATAGAGAAAAGCTGGCAGCAGCGCTGTGTATACTGGCCCTGGTCACCTTCAGTGAGACAGTTAGAAAGAGTAACAGCTCCATGGCTCCGGAGGGTATTTTCACAGCTGCCAGCCAGCTGAGGATGACGGGAGCCCGTCCTGCTCACCTTGGTGGGAGCCTATCTTTCTCATTCCTGCCATGCATCTGCAGCATTCAAGCATTTTGCTCTCCTGGGCTTGGTGGAAGAAGTTTTTGGACATGAAGTGTATGAAGAAAGAGAGGCAGTTTGGAAATGAGGCTAAATGGGAAGGAGGGGACTGCTCAGATGATGGTGGGGAAAGCTTAGGGTAGTTGCAATGGGAAAACTGGGTACAAACGGGATTGTTGCAAAGTCGAATACAGACATCACACAGGTCAGACACTCTTTCTACCAAACTGCATCTCAAACTATGTGGTAATTTGAGACATAAAGTCGCAGGCTACCATGGTCTACATCTTCTATTCTCAGTGGAGAAATCTATTTGTAGAAAGAAATATGTAAGCTAGGCGATAATTAGATCTGAAGTAGAAGCTGTATGGTAAAGCCAAAGTTCAGAACAAAATTCCCGAGCGTGGAAGTGGATTATGCAATATTGAGGTCTGATGGCTTAGTTTTGTTTGTTTGTTTTTTGTTTTGTTTTTGGTTTTGTTTTTTTAAAAAGACCAAAAATTGCAAGTTCCTGCTCCCAGTCCATGTGATAAGCACAATTGTCCTTTCTGTTCTGGTCTCTTGAAAACAGAATCCTGTGATTCAACTCTATGCCAAAACAGTGGGTTTTAAAATCTTCTAGTATGAAAAAATCAGTGAATCAGTGTCGGCCTGGTCCTGAGCCACATTTTCCAACAATTTCTGTCTGTACCTATACTGCCACAGTATCCAGGACTGGGCTCTGGAGGCTGCTTTCTCTGCCACCATGTTTTCTAGCTCTTCAAGTCCCCTCCAGGGCACTCAGATATTGAGGGATGTAGTTTTGGAAGCATAGGATACCTCATGCTGTCTACATGACCCATATGCTGGAAAGCCCGCTCCTGCCAGTTCTGCACAGCTTGGTCCACGCTATGTCAGGTCTCTCACAAGCACCTCCATCAACAGCATGTCTCCGGAAACCCAGCACTACCCATAACAGCCTCATTTATAATGCTGGCACCCCTGCAAACCCATAGCCCACTTTTATCCCCAAAGCAGTCTTCTGTAGTCATGGAAAAAGGGAAATGGGTCCACAGTTTTTAAATGGCTTCCCACAATAGCCACATCTGGTGAGAGACCTCAGCTTGAATGTGCCTGTGGGTTACAGGTGGACTGCAGACCAGCACCAGATGGGAGGGATACACCTGAAACAGCCTGTAGCAAAGCCAAAGCAGCAATGACCACTACCTGGGGAGGTCAGTCTGCCGCAGTAACAAGACATAAGACTCCATCCTCACTGCAGCCTTTCACCATGAGACTTTGAGCAGCAGGATTTACCCCCAACCCAGGAGAAGGAGACAGGAAAGGCTTCCAAAGATCTCTCTGGAGATCACCGCAGAGAAACATCCAGCTCATACACAGAATTAATGGTAGACTGCCTAAAGACTAGACTAATGACTAGCCTTTGTTGTTCCCTGTGAGGACTATGAGAAAGCATAGATCTAGTGACTGGCCTTGGGAGCCCCTCTGGCTCAGACCAGTGGGACACGAATGCCACCTCCATTAGAATATCCAGACACGTCTTTTGCACCTGGCTACCACAACAGCTCATACATAACCTCTGAGCATCCAGGTGGCACCTCTGTATCCCATGCCTAAGGAAGAGGAGAACCTGGGCTCCACCTTCAGGGAATGGGGTAGGGTGGTCATGCAAAATGTCCAGGGATGTGGGGTCCTGCCCCTCAGCAGCTGGCCCTGGAAGAAGGAGGCAAAGGATTTGGAGGTCCCAACACTAGAAGATGACTGAGGATCATAAAGTGTAAATACAAAACATATAAGGGGAAAACATTAACCAGATCAGGGAATATGAGACTCATTTTTACAGAGAACTTTAACACAGAATTGAAACTCCTTTCTTTGTTTCACTGGTTTCCCCCAGAGAAGCAGATTTCAGCTTAGCTTTTCAAAATGCTTTCTACAGCTTCCCTGGTGCTTCCTAGTTTGCTGAAGGTATTTTGCATGAGATGATTAAGTCGTTATTAGCATATAATGAAGAATTTCACCATTTACTGCCTTATTTCAAACCACTGCTGGGGTAGTTCCAGATACACATTGTTTTTAAAATTACATGTATTTTCTGAATCCTTATCCAACCAGTCCGTGGCTTTGGCATGAGACATCAGTAGTCATACTGACAGCAGCAGGTGCTGAATCGATAAATGTTTTCTGGAGATGTTGTAAAGACTTACTAGCATGCAAGGAACAGTTTTACTTTTGACCGAGACATATAATTCATTTTTGTAGTATAGGGATACACATAGCTTTAAGAAGCAGAGTACAAAGATTCTAAAGTTTCTCTAAGTTTCTGCTTCAAAGTTTCTATCAAAAAAAAAAAAGTGTCAAGTCTTGTTTGAACATGCCACAGAAATTTCAGAAACCATCCCCAGGGTGGATGTTCAGTTTCTTCAGTGGCTTTAACACAAATTCTTCACTTTTACACCAAATACTTACATTTTAGAGGAATTCTGACACTAGAATAATTCTTAGTTTGCAGACAGCACAATACTGAGAAACGGCGTATTACCACAATTTTAAAAGTCACTTTGACTTGCTAAAATTGTATATGGGAAATTGAAAATGGTGCCTTTTCTAAAAAGTGAAGGAAACGTGGTCATGAATCTCATGGAAGCTAACACAGCCCTTGGGCACTGCTGAACTGCAGGTACTTCTCTTTGCTCTCGGTTTCTTGGAGAACAGCAGTGCCAGGGATAGATGGTACCTGACTTGGGTCTGACTGATGTTAAGCAGAATTAATTAAAACAGAAAAGGAAGTAAGTTTTCTGCAGCAGCGAGCAAGCTCCAGCACGCAGCGGGAGCATGGTTTCGAGCCTGGGAGCGATGCAGGGCAGACACATGAGCAGACAAGAGACATGGTGGAAAGGAGGACAGAGGGAGGGGGTTGTCTGGACAGGGATTCACAGGTTTGAGCTAACAGCGGTTCCCAATGAGCGATAAAAGCTGCACATCAAAATGAAAAAAAACAAGATGCTTAATACATTAACAAACCCAGGAAACTACAGTGTAATGACCCTCACAGAAATCATCGTCTGGATAGTCCCGATTATTTTTTCACTGTAAATGGGTGACATATTCCAAGTGTGTTTCTTTCTTTGCTAGAAGGGGCAGTCAGACCAGCATAATTGATGGTTATCTTGCTGAGACAGATGAGAAAGTATAATCCTTGCAGTTTTATTTAGGCTTGGAGAAAGGTCTGGCAAGTTAAAGCACACTGTAGTTTTAAATAAATTACCTTCTGAAAGAGCTCTGTGGAAAGTAGAGAGATTCTCACTGTTACTTCAACCTTGTGTCAGTTTAATTTCAGGGCATTGCATGAATACAAAATGAGTAGTGCAGGCTGCTTGGGTGGTTTTATTTGGCTGTAAATTGCTGGGTATAGCATCGCTCCATTATACCTACCCGAACAGATCTATTTTGGTCTAAATTTTTCTTGCAAAACTGCGTATAAATGTTTCTTAAAGCAGCTCTGACAAAAAGGACTCCTGTGCCCAAAGTGCAACTTAGGCAGACCTCTGAATCCACCCACACCTCACTTCAACCACTGGACAGTGATTTGACAGATACCCGTGAGAGGTGCTGGCTGTCGTCAGGCCTCCTAGCCCTGTTCTGAGCCAGGGACCTCCTGGAGCCCACCAGGCACCACTGAAAACATGAGGTGGCAGCCCCAACAATCAAAGCTCTTGTAATAAGAAGCAAGTAGTGAGAACCCTTAGACAGGGATAATTGTATCAAGGCCTATTTTCCTTCAACACCAAAGTACCCCATCATCAGACCCCAGGGTGCAAAAGACCGGAATACCACCCACCCTCTGTGATGAAGCAGGACCCCTGTGCAACCCGGAATACCAACTGTGGGGTCAGAAAGCAAGTGAGAAGGGGCCTCACTCTGCTCGCCTGGGAGCCAGAGGCTCTGGCTGTGTTCCTGAAAGGAGCATGGTTTCACCGTAGCCCACTACTCCATCAAGAGCAGAGTAAGCCCAGGGAGAGAGAGGGTCCTACATCCTCCTCCCCATGTGAACGTCCAAACCAGAGGGCTGAAGCAAGGCTCTGCGGGCATCTTCACAGCTCTTCACTATTTGGTAGAGGGCCTGCGAGAAGTGAGACTCTGCTGTATCCAGGGTCACTGTGAACTCTCGGGGCTTCTCCAGCCAGAGGCTGTAACCGCTGATCAGCGCTGAGCTAAAGCTGCTGTGCACAGGTAGCCAGGCCCCTCCTGGCCACACAGGGAAACTTTGCGTGTATGGTTGGTTAGGGGCAATGGTCATGCACCCCTGTTTTAGACAGCTCACAGACCACCAGCAGGCTGAACAGCCCAACTGCCCGAAGCAACTGCACGCTGGCACCGGTGAGCCACGACAGTCAGCTGAGCTTCTCTGAGAAACAGGGTCAACAGTCACCTCTTTAGAGCAGAATGCTGCAAACTAGCACGTATTCAAGAAACCGAGCAGCGTTCAAGCTCGCACCACCTCTCTCTGAAGCCAAAGGCCGGAAAGACAAGGGAAATCTGCAGCAGCCATCCTCCTGGTGTCAGAGGGGTCACTACCCCGTCAGGCGTGGAGGACCTGCGCTGACCGTGTGTGGGGTTCGTGTGGCACAGGAAGCAGCTGGCTGTCTGTAGCTACTGCTTATGCAGTAAAGTAGATTATTCCAAATTACTAGCCCTGACTGTAATCCTAATGCTAGCGCTGTATGTTAATGCAAAGACTCTTTAGGGCAAAACCACAAGCTGTCCCCAGGCTCAGAAATGTGATTAGCAGTGCTTTGGTTGTTCTTTTTATTGAACACACAATTGCCTAACATGTGACGTCCAATACTTCTTAAAACTCCTCCACCACAAGGGAAGACCTGCAGCCATGAAAGTCTGAGTTTCCTTGTCGGCTCTTTTTGAGGCACTGGATAACTAAGCGGAGTGCACCATGGTGCTCTGAAGCTCAGCACCACCTCCAGGAAGCTTATTTGAGTTCTCAGCCCTAGTTGCACCTGCCTTCAGCTCTCTGGCCAAGATGTGGGCTTTGCAACCACAGCAGAGGCTCCTCTGGAAGATGAAGAAGGTTGAAGAAAGCTCATGGTACAGGAAACTTTGAGTTTCTTATTGACAGTTCCCAAAAACAGAGTGGGCAATTAATTTATTTTCTTCTCTTTGATGTGATGTGATGAATTATATCTTGTCCTATCTTTGCAGATTGTGCTAGTACATACATTAGTTTTCTCTTGCTTCAATTACAGCAAGATCTTTGCAATTTCCTTTATATATGAAAGAAAACAGGAGAGCATTTGCTCACCTTTTATCGCAGGTGATGAGATCTGTCATATTTTTTAATTCTATTAATTCTGTAAATTCTATTTCAGACCTATTTCAAAGAATAAAGTCCAGCAGCCCATGCAAACAACCTCACCCTTGCAAAATAGCACCTTGGATCTTACCTTTTGTGAACTGGCCTGGGATACCTACAGGGCAATCGAAGCCTCATCGAGGAAATAGAGTTATCAAACTGACTTCTCTGGCTCAGCAGAACTCACTACCTCCCTTTTTAAAACAAACAGCCACCTGGAATTTTTTTTTAAGGTACAGACTTCAACAGCAACACAGTTCACTGAGGGTACATCATTCCTTCCCTCTGACAAGAAAGGGGGTGAAAGGGGGTGAAAATTGGGGGTGACAAGTGTTAGCCATTTTGCCCAATGTACTCCAGAACGAACAGCTATTGTGCTGCCTATGTCCTGAACGGAGTATGGGCATGAAGGAACGAGAGGGTTAAACATATTTTGAAAAAGAGACAAGAGAAAACAAAAAAGAAATCTAAAATGTTTTCTAGAAGATGATGATCAGCTTTCATTTAGCCAACCCAGTTTGCTCACGCCTACACCAACCCCACTTGATTTCCAGTAAAGGGCACATGCTTAACTCAGCCCACAGTGCCTAGAGATCATGTTGTTAATTCCACGCTACTTGCTCAGACAGCTTTCAAACAAAGCCCACTTCTGTTTTTTTATGGTGCCAGTGCTGCTGTGATATTACAGCTCCTTGAGAAGCGAACAATAACACACACTACTGTAGTACAAAGGGAGCACACAAATTCGTTTCTGTGGCACAGGAGATTACAGGAAATAAACTGCTTACTCCTCCAGAGATGAAGCACGTGGCATCCGCAGAGAATTTCGGTTTGCGTGTGGAACAGACAGCAGTGCCTGGCACTAAAAATCAGGGACTTAAATCCTACACTTTTACCAGAAAATGTTATCGTTTGCCATACAGTGACAGTTTATATGGATTTAAACCATCTGTTTGCTTGTAGCAGCTCTCTCAGGTCTTTATAAAAGTCAAGCTGCTAATAAAAGGTCAGTATAAAAACCTTAGTTTATATATGGAAATAATAGTTTGCTAAGTTTGTCTTTTCCCTAACATTGAAGCTTTTTCACATATCATAGAATCACAGAATCATCTGGTTGGAAGAGACCTTAAAGATCATCGAGTCCAACCATTCACCTTGCACTGCCAGGGTCCCTACACCATGTCCCTCAGCACCACATCCACACGGTTTTTAAACACTTCCAGGGATGGGGACTCCACCACCTCCCTGGGCAGCCTGTTCCAATGCTTCACAACTCTCTCTGCAAAGAAATTCTTCCTGATATCTAACCTAGATCTCCCCTGGCGTAACCTGAGGCCATATTTGTGGCAGGGAAGAAGCAATCAATCAACATTGTTTCGATTAGAAATATGATTTGAAAAAACAAAATAGGATCTGCCTTGGGAAACTGAAGAAGGAGATTCTTACTACATTTGTACTTGACTTAACCAGGATTTAAACACAGGTTAATGTAATGCATATACTTAACTGCTTTCCTGGCATAAGGGCAGCTTCTGCTATGGCAGCCTGAAGGATTCAGATGGGAAAATGTACTCTGATAAACAAAGACCTAGCATACAGTTTAGGAGACTTAATACTAAATGGTCACTAATTTACCAGTACTGACTAGGGCTGCTAATACCACGCTGATGGAAATCTGATAAGGAGAAATCTCAGCAAAATGCATACTCCAGACTAACCAGAAGTGGAAGCTTTTGGTTTTATCTAAATGGGATAAATTCATTTGGTAAAGGAACAAAGGAACAATAGCTTTGTGTTTAACAGCGAAGTATCATTCTTGACCTTCACACAAAATATCCCCAAACCTCCCAGTGGGTCTAATGGAGCAAAAAGCCTGTCGGATGCAAGGACTGGAGCCCTGCTTCCCCTTTTCTTCTCAGAGAAACAAAAGAAACCCCCATTTTATTCCATGCTTTGCTGCCATTACCACAGTTTGGAGTAGTGGACACCACGATAATGCACAGTATAGCAGATACCATAGGGCTTAAATCAGGTGATTCCCTAGCCCCAGATACAATTAATACACACAGACTTCCCACAGCAGAAAGCTTGGAGCCGCTAAGCTGGACACTTCATGGCTGGCCATGTGAATCCTCCTGCGAATCCCCCATGTGACAGCCCACAACCGAAGGCCAGAAGCCCCCCTGAGAGTGTGATTCCCAGAGTTGTGTCACTGGATGACTGCACTTGCCCTGGCATGCCAGTGCCTAAGGTAGAAATTACTACAGTGGCAAAAATAAGTTTCTTCACTATTATAATTTATTTCCATCAGGACACCAATATAAACTGCACCAACAAAAGTACAGAGTCCACAATAAGATGCTTTTGTGCATAGCTATGACAACAAATCTGTTAAGTAAATCTAACAGCATTGTCTAAACGCTGCTGTTAACTCTCCTGTTGATAAAATAGCTGTTACTGAAGGCTAAGGTGCCTGCTGA
>NW_010423871.1:12763-40978 GCF_000710305.1 Buceros rhinoceros silvestris
AACTCATTTGTCCCCGACAGGTTTCACATATGTACTCCTTTTAGACTTCTTGGCCTTTCTGCAGGAAATTCTTAACATCTTAGGGGGGGAAAAAAAAAAGCCCACTTTCTTTTGCCATGAAAAGCAATGCCACCAGCAGACTAAGTTGAGATTGCAAGTGCAGCGAAGCCTGGGCAGTGGCACGCAAGAGGACTGGGACGGCTCCTGAGGCAGCTGGCCTTGGCTTGGGGACTGCAGGGCCACCAGAAAGCCATGAGAAGTCTTGCACAGCACTGGTGGTACAGGCGGTAAAAAAAAAAGCCCACTTTCTTTTGCCATGAAAAGCAATGCCACCAGCAGACTAAGTTGAGATTGCAAGTGCAGCGAAGCCTGGGCAGTGGCACGCAAGAGGACTGGGACGGCTCCTGAGGCAGCTGGCCTTGGCTTGGGGACTGCAGGGCCACCAGAAAGCCATGAGAAGTCTTGCACAGCACTGGTGGTACAGGCGGTTATATATTTTGTGAGACAGGAAAAGTTAAATTGTATTGGACTCTCTCTGCAAAGCACTCGGCAACACACCCATGAAGCCAGTTTTTACATGGATCCTTTATCATCTCAGATCTTTTCTACTCCAATTAAACTGGAGATGAAAATACCTCAGTACCCAGCCAAATACTGTCAGGACAAACTCTCATAGCTCTTTTTGACTTTAAATAAAGATGCCACTTCTGAATTTATTTGCTGCAGTTTGGGAGTGCTCATATTAAGACACCTTTTCCAAAGCCTAAGTCAGTAGTAATACGAGCCAGCACAGTCTTGAATGGCATGTGGTGGTCCTGCAAATGAGTTGCAACCCTTATTCTGCCTCTTCTTTTTCCGGGATTGACCTAAAGCAAGCAGGGAGTCAAATTTTTTATACTTATAATGTGGTGATGGGTTGAGACATGTAAGCGAAGAGAAAAGCATCTGAGCTAAGCTCCTCTGAACCCTCTTCTACAGCTTATTACTATTTCCATTAGCAGGTTCAGAGTAAAAATACACTGCAGCGAGTGCTTAAGATGTATTTTTCTCCCAAGAGATGGGCAAAGTTTTTTTCACAGAAAGAGAGACAGCAGAATATTACCAAATGACTGCTCTTGCTGATATGGATTGTACAGACTGGGGTCACTCCAGCTGCAACGATTGTTGTTTATGGCATAAAGACACAGTCACTGTTGAGCCACTTTCCACACTCCCAGGATTCAGCCTGGCATCTTCTGAGCAATCTCTGTTGCTTTCAGCTTTAGCAGCCTAGCAGGAGGACTGCTTTAGGGAGATCGTTAAGGAAAGACATAGAACTATTAGGAAGTGCTACTGTTAGTATGTCCCAGCACTTGAAGTTCTCTGACCATAGCACAGAAGCAAAAACCAGAGGTGCCGCTGGTCCATGTAAAAAAGATTATAAATCACATAGGCCTAGAATTGGCTGAACTTAGTTTAATCCAGCATACCATTTAGTCATCCTCACTCAAGAAGCATGTGGCTTGCTTGAGAAAGAAGAGCAATTAAAATACAAAATGTGGCATCATTGTATATGAAGACAGATCAGATCTTTCTCTGTCTCTCCTGTATCTGTCGTCAGTCTGAATTTCTTCCCGAGGTGGCCAAAGCTCTGGTTCTGCCTGCTCAAATTCCTATGTGAAGTCTGCCACTGCCATCTTTCCAGAAGGGCAGATGTCTTGCTTTTCCTGATCATTTGCAGCTTTTCCATGTATTTTCTTCCTTGATAGCAAGCTAATTTTTATTTTAGTACAAATCTTTCCACTTGTAAGCATGTGATCAGTTTCTCTGAAGACAAAGTTATTTTGATCCTTGAGCGTGTCCTGTACAACTCGCAATTATTTTCTCCCTCTCCAAATTTTTACTCTGATATTTGTCAAGCATCTTGTAGTATTTTAATGACTGAGAGTAATTATGAGCACACAACCCAGGACTCCCTCAACAGTCACCAAATAACTGCAAAAGCAGCATGGGAGACGACACTCATGAGGAGCTGAAATGGGTTGGTTCTGATAAATTTGTGTTCTTGTAGCCTGGCCATGAGCTTCAGGGATGGCAGGGTCAGGAATCATGTATGCAGACCCAGAGAAAAGCGTTGTCCAGATGTCCTGACAGAGTCCACTTAATCTCAGGTGCTCATGCACGCGTGTGTATGCATGCAAACACATGCACCTCCTCAGAAAAGGAAAGAAACCAGTAATTTGGCTCACAAAGGATGGTACAATTGCAAGATACATTAAGCAATGTCCTTCGGAAGTGAACAGACTAATGTCCCCCGTATCTTTCAGAGATTACACGGGGTGGTTTGATGTGCAGACAACACGCTTCTGTGATTATGTCTTAGAAGAGTAGTGAGTGAACTTGAATAGCTGCCAGAGCATGTCCACCCCCATCATGCCCTCTCCTGCCACTGACTTCAGAAATAAGTGGAATGAAACCTTGGTTTCCTGAGGCAAAAATCAAGCCTCAGAGGGAAGTAAAAAATCATTTCATGGGAGTGCCACAGCCCAAACAGCACCTCCTCTGGGGACATCAGCTGCTCTGCAAAGCATGAGAAGAGGATGCAGTATGCGAGGACTGTGAAAAGTTGAAGAAGTCTTCAACTCTTCCCTCTTCCCCCACCATACCAGTGTCCCCTACGATACCTCTGAACGCAGCCAGATGTAATCTTCTTTTCCTTTTCAGTGCTCCTTAGTGACACATCCAGGTTTTGCTTTATTCACCATGAAGGCCACAGTCCTTGCAACCTTCTTTGGTAAGTATAGTTGATGTGCTGCTATTAGTAATTTGTGGGTTTTCACTCTCCTGCCCTGGCTCACCTTTGGCCTTCATGGCTGATGAAGCTCTCACTGGCAGATGGAGGAAGCCTTGGCACAGCTTTCCAGAAACAGGCTACCCAAACTTCTTGACTTGGCATAGAAACAACATGAATCACTTGCAGAAATCTCTATGTACATGACACAACTGGGCCTGAAAAACGTCTGTAATGTAAAGATCCCCTCCAAAGAAAAATCAGCTGTTTCTTATGTTGAAGCCTCCCTTCCAAATTCTTCTCTGTGTTCTTGCTCTTTCCACAAACATGAAGGTGCCAAAGGAAAAAGGGAATAAATGCATCTTGCTTTCTTTTCTCTGGCAGTCAGACAGGATCTCGCTTTTTGAGAAAGTGAGGAGACTCCAGAATTTGCAGTTCGTCTTACGTGAACACTGGTTGATCAAGCATGATTTCTTATATACTTATATGTCTCCTTTGATGGAGATCCAGCCACCAGCTTGCCTAACAGTGCGGTATGACTTTAACTGTGGTATTTCCAGGCAATATTCCCTGTAGCTGGGATCCTCAAGCCTGGCAGGATAGCCATTCTTAGTTCAAATTCATAGCTGTCTATGTAGTTCTCTCTTTACTAAGAGTCCAGAGTACTTTATGCACATTAAATTATGCCCTAACATTGCATGTAGTTGGGATTTTGTGCTTTATTTTCCACTGGTCCTCTCCTTTTTTTTTTTTTTCTAACTACAGTTTTGCCTTGGTTACACAACTGCACCAGTGACAAAATGCCCCAATACTGCATCTATATACTGTCACCTCAGACACTGTGAGATTGATTTTTTTAGAGTTTTTTTTTTCTGAGCAAGTTCTGAGAGTGGTTAAGTCTCCAAATTCTCTGCAGTCAGTCTATGGGGAGAAGAGCATAAAAGAAAGAAATAAGACTATTGTTGCATAGTCTACTAAGACTGACTTAACAAATTATGAGAGGATTGGCCAACACATCGTAGAGAGGTTTAATTCCCTCTGAAAGCTCAGAGAAGGGAAGGGTGAATACGAAAGTCAAGATATTTGTAATGAAGTTCTTCATTACCCATAATAGAATGCTTATAAAATAAGCACAGAGAACGAAGAGTCATGCACCGAGCCAGTAAACCTAACAAGGTAAGCTACACGTGTACAACATTGCGACGTGTGTTCTGGCATAGCAGTAGCAGTGTATGCCTTTTCCACTATTACACTTTTCAAATCATTATTCTACTTACTGAAGAAAACCAGTGCCCTTGCTGGGGCAGGATAGTGGGATATGCCACACTAGTACCTCATATGATCTGTAATGCTGTCCAATATTCCATACCTGCTGGCGGCTGTGAGTGAAACGCCACAATCCATGATTAGAGGATAACCTCCCTGTTGGACTGTTAAGAAGGATCTTTTTTGAACTAACTTTCCACTTGCTTTACGCACAGATCATGTTGTTTCACTGACATCTCTATCACGCCAGTTACAAAGAGTTTCCACTGTTTGTGGAAAAACTGCAGCCTTTCACGGTTTTCTGGACCGCATGGGTTCAACGACATCTTTTGTCAGTGAGTTCGACAGCCGAATGGGAGAGCTGAACAGATGTTATCCCCTTCAGTAGACGCCACCTTGACTGTGAAGCTAACCAACAAGCAGAAACCTAGCTGTGGCTGAGAGTATTCTCGTTTCATTTTTCAACCCGTTGATTCAAACTGGGGCAATATCACACGCGGGAGCTTTGGTGACTGATACAGATGGTGCCCCTTTTCCCTGATAATATGTTTTCTTTGTTTCAGGTGTGTTTCTTATATGTACGTACGCCGCTAAGGAAGCCACAAAGAAGACAAAAAAGGCTAAGCTATGTAAGTGGTCTAAGTAGAATCCTTGGCTGCTTTACAACAGGCATGTCTGACACGTTAAAGTGTAAAGTGAGGTTATAGTATCGTTACTCTCACAACAGTCCGGTAGTCAATGGGGGCACCTCTTAACTAACAGATCCTTTCATTGAAATCAAATCCCTAAGTGTGTGGTACTGAATTTGTGTACTTCACTACTAAAATGTATCTTCACAGCACACAAGGATCTAAGCAGCACTAAGGTTTTCACAGTCAGAACGTGCCTAAACACAAAGTATAAGTAGCTGATCTGCATGAGAGGAGCGGTGCATATCCAGCGCACTGGGATGGATAACTCTCAGCTATACTGCTGTGAGAGTACACTCGTGTGAGAGAAATACAGCATTTCTGTCCACAGATTATTCTGTTCATTTAGCTGACAAACAACCCTGCTGCGAGTTTGCAAACACACACTTCAACCCCTTGGGTGACTACATTTCTTTCTCTCTACAGCAAAGTGTCATAACAGGTATTTCCTCCAAAGAAACAAATATTGAAGGTCAGAAATACTCTCAGGCTTCTTTATTCCATCCTTAGTTACAGCCACATTCCTCAGTATAGGGGTTATTATGCGTTATATTGTAGATGCAGAACATTTAGACATACCTTGTATCCCAAAAGCATTGATAGGAAGGAGTAAGAGGAAGGAATCCCTGACACTCAGTTACTAATTTTTTTCATGACAAGATCATTCAGCTATGAAAGCATTCAATCTGACTTTACCAAGATTTTGCACTCACAGATGTACCCCAGATCGATTGCGATGTCAAGGCTGGGAAGATAATCAACCCAGAATTCATTGCAAAATGCCCTCCCGGATGTCAAGATGTAAAATACCGTGTTTATGGCACAGACATTTATGCTTCCTTTTCCAGCGTGTGCAATGCTGCGATTCACAGGTGAGTGAGTTTAAATGAGCAAGGCACCCAGACAGAACTGTCAGTTAAATGCAGGGAGCTCTCGGCTTTCCAAACCCTTTGAAGTTCCCACTGCCTTGTAGGTTTGATTGCATTCTGCTGTACTAGTAGAGAACCTGCAAGAAAGACCATGAGTGATGCAATGGAGGCAGTCTTGTAAGTGCAGTCAGTCCTGCATTCCTGTTGAAATCTGTTGCGCCTGAAGACATTTCTCAGCCTTTGGAGAAGGGTCTGGAGATTTACAGACCTCTCATTCATGCATAGCAAATTATTATTATACTATTATCATTCAAGTGAAAGACAGGGATGGAGCTGCTGCTACTGATGAAGATTCAGAAAAAAAATAGGCATATCACCAGTGATGAAAACACGTAACTCTCACACTTCCGGGATTGGTTTTGATTGTCCAGATTTGAATTTAACTGTTGTTGACATCAAAGGCTGAGTAATGCACTTTCCTGCCACAGAAAAGAACACTGGACAAGAAAATTTATTAATACAAATTTTATAGCACGAATTTCGCTGAGATTTATTAACCATGCAAAAATGCTCATAAAATTTTAATCAAGAGTAACGGCACAACCTAAACACATCATAATCGTAGGTAAGATGCCTTCGGCTGAATACACAGTAAGAACTTACAAAGCCTGATTGACGACTTGACTTAATTCAGAGTTATTCAGTCTATGGCAGTGCTTCCAGTCCCGTGAAATAACTGGGATCTTGAGTCAAGTTGAACAGTTAAGGCCTTGGGACTTTATACCCTACCCCTGCACTGCAGCCCAGGGGCTGTGTGTGCACAGGGTGGCCACCAGCGGGTCAGCCCCCTGCTGGGGGGATGACTGCCCGGTGACTGACTTCCAAACGACACATTCAGATGCTCGTGCAGAATGGAAATTACTCGTCTCTGCATGCAGAGGTTGTGCCAAAGGGAGCGTGACTGCAGTTTCCCCTGCAGCTCAAATGCTGGCCGCCTGTATCATCGCAGAAAGAGTTCCAGTACTCCTCATTCGCCAGCTGGGTTTGGCTGTGTTAGCCTGGATGCTGCATCATCAGTGAATTTCATTTCCTTACAGTTATTTTACCAGCAGCTTCTTGCAAGCATCAGGAAAAGCTGCAGCGCTAATACATTCTTCACCTTGCTTTGCTGCCCATTACTTACTTTCCTGCACAGAGTCGTAACTGCCGGTCCTACCACCCCGCTAGAGTCACAGCTGCTTCCCGGTTTGCCTGCTTTCCTAATGACACCACAGCAGGTTGCATACACCGAAGGGTTTCGTTTATCTTGAGATACCATTCAACACACACCACACAAGGAACCTGCCAACCTTCGAGCAATATTGTCTTCAGTTTACCTCAGGCTGAGGTCAGAACCAGTTTTTTGCAGGTAACACATACTAGAACTCAAAGAAAAGGTTAATTTTTTACAAAAGAAGTCCAGTGAGTGGAAGGTTTGCCTCAAATCTGTATTTTTGTCACATGGTTGGCCCAAAACCTTGTCTGATACCTCTCCCTGTATCTTCAGTCATTCCATCAAGCTTGCAGGAATTTTAACGAAGGCAGTAGCTTGTTCTTGTGTGCAACTAGGTCAACCTTAAACACAGGACAAGTAGATCAGTGGGAAGAGCAAACACAACCAGACAGCACTTTGTAACAAACTGCTCTTCTCTTTGTGGAAGAAGCACAAATATTTCTTAGCAGCAGACTTAATACTAGCGCCACAGCTCCACTGCTGCCCCTGGTCTAAAGGTAAACGTAAACACTTCATCCCTTTTGCGTTGTTGAACAGTTGCTACATTTTTGGGGGGAATTTCCATCTTCAGACATCATGTTTTCCCCTTGCAGTGGTATAATCGACAACACAGGCGGGAAGATCCTTGTCCAGAAAGTTGCTGGCCACTCTGGTTACCGTGGGAGCTTCTCCAATGGGGTCCGGTCCCTGTCACTGCCACGCTGGAGGGAGTCCTTCCTCGTGTCAGGTACGGTGGTGGAGCATTGGAGCTGCCTGCCCTTCCTGGCTGCTCCTCGCTGCCTGAGCAGATGGGCAGCAATGGGTGGCGGGCTAAGCAGCCTTCTCATTTTAAAGACCTGCTCAGTCACGGCAGGCTCACCCCACCGAGCTTTAGCATCAGGAATGCATTTGAGTCAATTTTTAGTCTGGGCTTCCTATATAATGTGCCCACAAAGAGACGTACACCCTGCCAGCAGCATGCTCAGTTCAGCCCAGCGTGGGTCTGAGCCCGCTGTGGACCGTGACAGGCAGTCTGGATTGACTTTCTGAGGGCACCATGACTCCTGCTAGTGATGTATAAAGCTCAAGCCTCAGTACTGACAGGGAGCTCTTCGTGTTGCAATTGCTCTCCATCCTGGTAAGCAGCGCTGCTAAGGGAACTAAAGGGCCTTTCGGCTGTTCGAAGCATCGTCAGCCTGCACCTGAATTTGCATCTTCTGAAGAGACGAGACTTCTGTAACCCATCTCAAGTCACTATAGCCATATGGTATTTACCCAAATCCTGTATTAAGCAATTCCAAATTATGGATTCTCCCCACTTCTGTTAGCCGAATAGTTTTGATATCTACTCAGTGCCACTTCATTTAATATTCATTCCTTTTTTCTCCCCATAGTATATAGGAAGGCTCACTTGCATTCACTGACAAAATTAACAAAATTCCATTTAATTTGATCCCCTTTACACCAGCTTCAGATTATCTTAAACCTACTTGCACTCATTCTACCTGTATGAAAAGCAGGTCTAATTTACATTGCTTCATGTACAGTTTCTGGATCTAAGTTCTTGCTGCACCCATACAGTGAAGTTTAGGACAGGTACAACTAATCAATATTGATTAACTATATCATTCTTGGAAAAATCAACACCTCGAGCAACAGAACAGCCACTGAAAATAAAGAAATGGTCTTTTCATGGGAAAATTTGTGTACAGCAAAGGAGGTGACCAAAAAAGAACTGTTGTCTGGACTTTGCATTAATGTATTTGAATGCACTTCTCACAGCATTTTGCCAAGGGTACACCACATTATAAGAAGGATTTATTTTGGATGAGTAGGAATTTCCTGGAGTAGCTGAATTGCTACTTGTACTTGTTGTTGTTTTTTTCCCCAGCAAACAGTGCATTGTAATTCTGGTACATAAACGGGAAATCAGATTGTTTTACCTAGAAGCTGCTCAGTTGTTATCCTGTAAAACTGCTGATTTATACTAACAAATTTTTATTCTTAACTAATGAGACACTATAAAAGAAGATAAAAGGAAGTTACACGTACATGTAAGAGGAGATGATGAGAAATCTGAGCACGTGTAGGCATTGTGAGATTTGTCCCTCCTGCACTTAATTTTACAAATGCTGAGTGCTCTCACGGATGTTGGTGGAACTACTTAGTTTACAAAACGGCTCAAACACAAACATAACATATCATATAACATGCACCATTTTTCATATATAAATAGGAAGAAAACTCTCACTATACCTACAGAAAATGGGGGAATTTTAGGATTTTAGAGAGAAATTTAGAAGATTAAAACCCCAGGATGGCTGTGCTATTCATTTCAGCAGCCTGAGGCTGAACACAGACAGAGCTCACTCTCAAAAAGAGATGAGCTGCGTTTTCTTCTTTACAACTACGAGTCATAAAGAGACAGAGCCGCACAAAGCATTCCCCAGTAAAAATACAAAGTCACCTAAGGCATTAATTTCAGGACAGCTTTAGAGAGAGAACTGAGCCCCCTATTCTCCAGCCTAACTCCCTTTCAGCAGACCAGACCCCTACGCGGTACTGTAGCCTGGAAACATGCCAATGGTTTATTCCTGATTAGGATATTGTCACCAAGAGTTTGTGATGATTAAATTGTGAATGAATATCTGAACAAAAGAATACAGAAGAGGAATCCTCGGGGGACCCACGTGATGAAGTGGCGTGATTTAGGGGCAGCTGGGGAGCAAGTTTGTCCTGTGGGATTCAAGCAGCCAGCACACCAGGAGGTATGCAAATGCGCTGGTATTCGCTTTAGAGCACCGGAATGCCTCGGCACTCAGCTGAATGACTCCATTCACTTTAATGGGACTTTTGCAGCTGGTGGAGTAAGAAAATAGAGTTCTAAACCTCTGGGTTTGCTAGTCACAACTAAGCACGAGAGGGTGAGCGGCCAGCACCCCAGAGTTTGTACCTCAACGACCAGAAGTTGAGGTTTTCAGTCCACATGTAAACCCATTTTTAAGTACGTTAAGCAAACTCCAACACAGATGTCACTTTTTCCAGACGCTCAAAAAGACATATTACCATTGCTCCGGAAAGCACTGCCACATCCAGGTCAGGCCGGCCTCAGACTGCCTCCTGGCCACATTTGGGACGCGAGTTGCAGTTGATGAAAAGCCCATGAAGAGTCCAAGAGCAGCCACCCTGCCCATGTTACGTAGTTTATTTGCACAGCAGCAGGCTTCAGGTTTGCATTAGAAATCAGATTAGCACAGAAGTAGTCTAAATTAAGATCAGATTACTACGCTATTGCTGCATCCATGTACCTACCAGTCACACCTGACAACTCTGCCCGTGTGGGCGATAAAGAAATGCGTTTGGAAATCATCTGCAATCCCATAACTTTTCCATCTTTCTACCAAATTGGCAGAAGTGCTCCCTAGCCCCGCTTGGCTCCTGCCCATTTCAAAAGGCTAAACTATAGCAGTTGCTCTGTCACCCAGTGACCCTCACCCAGAGGAGGAGGGGGATTAGGAAAAGGAGACCCACGGGTTGAAATGAAAACAGCCAAACTAATACCACTATAAAGTATAGAAAGTTATACTCAACCCAGTGAACGTACAGTGGCCACAATCAATGGGAGCGCAATCCTCCGGAGAAGAAGAAGGAAGAGGAACAGGGTCAGGAGCCCAAGCAGGAGGCTCCCCTCTCCACCACAAGCTTCCCCCTTTATAATGAGCCTGACATTTGTGGTCTGGGCTACCCCTGTGAGCCAACTCAGCCCAGCTGCCCGGGCTCACTCCAAACTGCCAACGGCTTGCAGACCATGACTAGTCTATGATTCTGTCCCAGTGAAACCAGGACAGCTCCTAATCCCAGTTTTAGCCCGGGGGTGAAGTGGGTGTAAAGACATGCTGCCCTTCATTTAGGCCAGCTTCTCCGAGAGACAAGGTGGCAAGAAGGAAGCTCTTCCCAGCTTGTCCTTGCATGCTACCTTGCCAGCTCTGGTCTTCAGCAGTGGACTTGACTTGACTCCACTTGACTTCAGTGGAGCTGCTCTCAGCTTCTCTCACTGTTAATGTGAAATGGAATCGCTCCTTACATCAATGCCTCTTTAGTAACTCAAGCTGATTTCATCTAGGGTTTTTTAATGACATCTGAAATTTTGGAGAGGAGTAAAACAAAGGAGATAGTGACATGAAAGGGAACAATGGACAATGTCTCTCTAGCTCCATGGCTATCCATGTACATAAAGGACCTTTTTCTCTAGCATATACCCTACTTTTTCTGCCATTATGGGGGAAACAGCCCCCAGTTTCCCAGAGTGGCTCCGTCTGTAGCAGCTAATTTTGTTCAGTGCTTTTAGTCTCTGGATTAATCACTCAGATTGACAACTGACATCCTCTCAGTGCCATATACACCTTATTAAGGAATACACCAAGGTAATAAAGGAAAGCAAACCTTGCATCACCATCATGACTCAGGTTTTGAGGAGGTGGAGTAAGGTCTCACCTGAGGTGGTCCACATGCATGATACTGCACAGCATCTTGTAGACACTTGCCAGGGTCTGGAAGTTGTACATCCATCAAATTCTAGAGGCCAGAGCAGTCTCCCCTGCACTGGGCTTCCCTGCAACACCTTTCATTCAGTGATAAACGTGAATATAAAAACTGGCCCAAGAGATGGAATTGCATGGCCACCTGTACCAATAGAGACAGCATCTGTCACGGCACTAAAAAGAGCTGTGGTTTAAAGCTCAACTGGGAAATGTGCCTCATTATTTTAAGACAGGGCCCTCATTTTACACTTAAGTATAGGTACCATATATTCCCATACACAAGCACAACCTTTTCTCACTGTTATTACTGCAAAAGACTGTTGCCAGAAATGGCAACTTGCAAGAGTGAGGTCAGAGAAGAATGCAGTGTGCATGATGCAACAAATCCCACACCAGACATGCTTTCTAACTCAACTGCATAGCTGGGCACTGGAAAAAGCCGCCCAGGGAAGCTGTGGGTTTAATTACAGTTTAACTACAGGTTTTACAGATGTCCTTCAGGAATGGTCCCCTTGTGCTTAATACCATTTGAGAGCAAAGGAAGGATCTCTTCAAATCCTTCCCAGGACTGTGTTTGTTTTCATGGTTTCTAATTTCTGTTTTTACGATGCTGGATTTAGGCATTGGTATTTTTAATGGTATGGCTCTGAGATTCTGCCATCAGATGAAAGAATGTTTGAGGAAAATGAGTTGGGTGGTAAAGAAGTGGGGTCTGAAAGCATATGTTAGATGAGAATTTTATTGTACGAAAACTTAGAATATTTTGTGATGCTTTCTAATGTTTGGGGTTTTTTGTAGAGGGCAAGCCAAGAAAAGGTGTGACATATCCATCAACTCTTGAATATTCTTCTCCAAGAAGTACAGCTGTTAAATCAGGTAAATAATTGTGACTGACTTTCCCTTATATCCAATTACAACTATCTGTTGTAGCTTCTCAGTTGTGTAATACAAAGATAAAATTATTTAAAGCCATAAGCTCATGCATCCCTTAGTATGTCATCCACATCTCTCATGGTGTTTTTTGTGTTAAGCATTTGGAAATTATCCCAGTCGCTTTCTATTTTTCAGTCATACCATGTTTCACAGACTTCTGTTTCCAAGTAGTTTCCTTCTTGCTTTTAATCTGTTAGCCAGTATGATGTACTGACTATACGAAAGCATTTGAGGTGTTACATGTATGGAAGTGGGCAGCAGCATCAAGTCACATCCACATCATGCAAGCAAAATACCAGAAGCCAGTTCCTGCAGCAAACCAAAGATGCGAGCGGCTTCCTTCATTTTATTCTTGAATCAAGCTGTGTGAATGGAAAAGGAGCCTAGCAACAAAGACTGCGCACTCATGCAGAGAAAACCCAGGATGATGAAAGGAGCAAATAATAACTGTTACATCAAACCCAGTGCTCAAGGACGCCACTGTCTTGCTTTGCCCGGTCCTGTCCCACAGGTAGCAAAGAGATCTGAGGGTCACAAACCATCTTCCCTGAGCCCCGCTCGGCCCCGTCAGCTCTCCTCAGCCCTGCCACCTCAGCCCAGGCATCTCAGTTGTACTGTGTTAGAAAAGAGCTTATTCTTAAGATAAAAATCTCTGCAATATGCTGCTGAGGCCACCTTACAGCAGAGGACTTCCTACTTCTTTTTTAATTTTAAAAACGCAAACTTCTTCTGATTTAAATTACAGAGACCACATTTTTCACTTGAATACTTAACCCATTTTCTGTAGGTCCCTTGAGGATTACTTTCACTTACTGCCCGATTAGAAAAAAATTCTGCTTTATACCTGATCAGCTTTCAGACATGCAATTTTGGTCCTCATCCCTGGGACACCAGAGATTCATAGTGCCTGTTGTTTCTTTAAATGCTGCTCATGGTTACGGTGCTTCCCCAATGCTGTGCACAGCAACAACAACCCTTCCAAAGTCGTAACTATTCACAGTGGTAAAAACAATCAAAATATGTTGTTTAAAAAAGAAATACAAATTCTTAGGCAACCTGGAATAATTTCTCAAATAGGTCAATGCTGCCAAAATAGCTAGAGAAGATTAAAAAAGTGGAAGATCAAAATCCTCCAGTCCTGATTCAGACATAAAAGCAGAGGCAGATTCTTTTACAGGGTAGGAGGATTCTTTTGCAGGTAAATGAACTGTGATAAATTTTCCAAGCACTTTGATGATTTGGGGTCTTAGAGGAAAAAAAGGACTAACAAAATCTCGCTTTTCCTTCTAAGCCAGTCCGTGGCATTCAGGATTTGGCCCCATGGTGATCTGGCAATGTCAGGCAAGAGAAAACATCTGAACGTGAATTAGTGACTGAAATATTGTGTGTTAGCTGGTATTCCTCAAACACCCTACACACGCTGTGACCCTGATGCTCAGGACACTCTGCTAGTCAGAGGAAAAATCAACAATGTGGTGCATTAATCTAATGAGTATTGGCTTATTAGTAGTAAAACCCCATATTTATGGCTTCAGAAAATCTATTGACCTTAGCAGGAGCTTTTGGGCAGTAAAAATGCCTAAATTTGGCACCAAAGTATGGGGTAACTACCCTCTAGAGGCACCCAGACATCACTTTTTCTCTCTTGGTGCAAAAGCTCTGGTTAGAATGACTGACCTACCTAATACCAGGTGATGGGATGCCTTCCTCTGAAGACTGATAATCTCTAAACAGGAGACTTAAAATTATTTTCTGCCAAAGTTGCCTTTCCTAATGTGCTTAATTTTGTTTTAGAACCTAAAAAGCAAGAGCAAGACCTAAAAGCTATGAAGAGTGCAGATACCACTAACACATCAGAAAAAGTGTTGGACCAAGGTACGGGTTGGGGACCTTGGTTTTCTCTTACAGTATCCATCTCAGTCTAAACTGCCTGCAGATACAGGAATCATGCTGACACTGGTAACACATACAGCTTTACCTTTCCCATCCAATCTCCTCTCTACAGCCTCTTTCCAACCAAACCAACTCCATTACGTGAGCACCTGCAATAGTGCTTGAAGATCATGTGCCAATTCAGAGAAGAGATGGTTTAATTTCTGCCTGTACTTCGGGCAAGTTCAGGTGCCATGAACTTCAGAAACCTGCATTATGGTTTTCAGCAATTTCCTACGTAGGGCACATGCCCTGCAAACCCTTTGAAGACAGGGAGGGAGATGGGCAGCCCTGGGAATGGCAAGCCTCGAGAGCTCTCTTTTGTTAAAGGCTCCACCAGTAGCCCAGCAAACATGCATCAAGGCAACATCTTTCCTTTGCTCTTACTATGTTGCTTCCTTGGGTTCTCTGCTAACACTGTTCGCTCCGAGCTGCCCTGCAGCCAGAGTATAAAGCTGGCCAACACGCCTGCTGCCCACTCCAGCAACACCAGATAGCAGGGAAAGACTCACTGTGCCCTCTGTCCTCTTTCTTTTGGCGCAGCAGCTTGGAGCAGGGCACTGTTCAGCCCAAAAAGAGCCATTCATACTGATTTTTATAGCTGAGTTGTTTTAGTTTCCTTCTGAGTTCTCTTTCAGCATTATCCCATTAAAACTGTCTGAGATCTGAGTTTTTCACTGGCTAGCATTAGGTGGTGATTAATCTACCAGAGAGTTTCATGATGATGATTTCCAAAAGGAGAACACCCAGCAATAAAATACAAGCTCGTGATGTGCCGCACTGAATAGATGGCACACCATTCCCCTTCAGTGTACACAGTGTGTCACACCATCCCCTGGGCTGTGGGCAGGGAGGAGAGGAACAAGACTGATGTGAACATAGATAGATGGAAAAGATAACAGAGAAGCATATTTTTGGAGATGATGTCTTGAAAGAACTGTAAGCATGTTAACAATTTCTTACAAGGATATTTAGGATGCAAATTTGCAACTAGAATTGTCCCCATTCTCTCAAGAGATGATACATTTTAAAAGTAGTAGTGACTGTGAGGTCAGTCAAAGTTTGATGAAGTCAGCAGCTCTCAGGTGGTGCTCTCCCACACACCCCTCAGCCGAAGCCCTAATACTCCCTGCTCTGGCATTGATTCACTCCCCGAATCACCATGACCTAAAAGTCGTCTTTCTGCCAGAGGTATTTCAGTGCTGTGGTGGGCAACACATATTTTATTCTGGTCTATGACTCGGAATGGCCAACTTTTATTACCCATTGTCAGTTGATTTCCATTTATACGGTCTAACTGCTTAATTACACTGAGAAAAGATGATGGAAAATAGAAACTGCAACTGGCTGGTTGAACGATTCCAAAGGTCTGAGACATCTGTCAGGTTGATAGATGTTCCTGGCCAACGCAGAAAAGCGTAGGAGAAACACAAAGGCTGCAGCAGGCAGTTGTCAGTAGCCTCTGGAGAGCAGAGTAATACTGTGGCAGACAGGTACCTACTCTACACATCCACAGGGCGGTGAAGGCACTAATGGCTCCACAGATGAGGGTGCTTGTAGACATTCCAAGGAGAACGTCAGTCTCTGGGTTGCCTTATACAGTATGTGCTATTAATGACACTTGAATGCATGTCACACATTCTGCTGAAGTGATCACGTTCAATGTTTCTACAGGGGACACAGTCCACCAAGAATATCAGACACCTATGGCGCCATCGCCAGCAACACAAATGGCCACCACAACCCCAGCCCCAATGACCACGATGATGGATCCTTCCACCACAATGCCAAAGCCAACCGCAACACCTGCAACAACCAGAACCACAACAGTTGCAGCTGCAGCCAAGACCAGACCTGGACTGCACAGGGTCAGAGATACCGGTCAGTAGCACGGATGCTTGCACTGCTTTCCTCCTGACCTACAGCTTTTCTAAAATTTAACAAACACGGCATGCGGCTGAATATACCATGATTTAGTGGATCACAAATTCAGTAATTCAATGCAGAAATATTGGGAGCAGATAAAAAAATTAGTTCCAGCAGAAGGGCTGGAGTTAGAGTTGTGCCTTCGAGATACATACGAAATTAGTGTGTCTCACATCAACACAAATGCATAGATTTTCTGAGATGACAGTTCACCTGCACTAAAACCATGGCTAGTCTTTATCTTTGTATATAATACACTGTCATATAAGCCGATTCCTGTGGGAGTAAGCTCTCCATCCCCAAATGCTGTCATGATTTTCAGGCATAGGAGTCAACAAATAGTTCTTTGATTCCTGTGTCTGGCCTGAGAGTTCAACACAGAGGTCGACTTAATTTAGAATTAATTTTGTGATAATTTTCAATAAATTAAAGTTGTAATAAATCTTTTTTAACAGCTTTTGGATTTTAGAGATTAAAACACTCTGGAGGAATTCTCATATTATTTTTGTACACCTGGTTTTCCTTAATCTTTCCTTCTCCTTTTATTCTTATTCATTAACATTGGGGTTTTTGGTTCAATAATTGAAAATTTACATCTCTTGTTTTTAGGTTCTAGCAGTGTCCACCCAGCATACTCATCTGTGGTAGCAGCAGCATCAAGTAAGTATGGTGAAGTAAGTATGCCACAGGGCATGCAGTACAGTGTATTTGAAAGCAGCAATGATTCAATCACCTTTCAAGCCTCAATAAACTCAATGACTGAATCCAAGTCTGGATTTAAGCTGAAAAATAGATGCTTGGCCTGAACATCAGAGATGCTGATCGCCCACAGTTCTGGGGAAGCCTTTCTAGAGAACATCTGCACATTTCAACCTTGATAAATGCTGGGTTTTGCAACACTTGAGACAAAGCTTGTGCTGTTTGAGTCACGTTTTCCTACTGCTTCCTTCTGTCTTACTGTCTCAAAGAGAGACTTGATCCAGTTGTAAGATACATGACGCAGAGGGCTGCACAGTCATCTAAACTTAGGACCCAGAGCTCTGAAACGGCAATTTATGTTAAACTAACGCTCGCCCAAAACCCTCCGGCTGCGGCGCTGAGCCTGGTATAACTGTGGTGTTATTCCTGGCATACCACTCATTTTATTGACAGCAGAGTGACAGCTGCCCAGAGCTCTTCATCCTGGTCCAGAAGCCCGCTCACCTTCCAGCCCACAGCCTGCAACGCAAGCGGTTAGAGGTGTTTCCCCACACAACGTGTAACTGCTTCGCTGTGCGGTCAGGTGAAGGAGAGTGTTTTCAACTGTTTGCAGGTTCCTGGGCATGGGGATATGAATGCTTTTGAGAGAAAGGGAGCTGGGCCGTCATCAGGTTTTACGCTCTGTTGCTATTTGAGTGTGATGAGCTTAGCTTTGCTCTCACACACGTAACTGCAGCCACCCCTGCCGCCAAGTAATTCAGAGCCAAGCACACAGCAGGGCAGGTATCTTGGAGCAATTCAGATCTTGAGGGAAAGCACCATTAAGTCAAATAGAGCTGCAAGAATGAGAGCAGGGGCTGGAGGGGTTAGTATTACTGAGTCAAGTGAGCAGGTATGTGTAATGGCAGGACTTACAGAGGGGCCAACACAATTCAAAGTGGTTTAAAATCAGTGGGAAACTCCATCGTTCAGTACTTAATGTGCCTGTAAACGTGGTCCTGCTTGTTGCTTTCTTTTCTATTTCCTATTCCCACAGGTTGAGCACAGATGAGGCCATTATTGTCTTTACTAGCAATTAGGAAGCCCTGTTTGAGGGTCAGTTAGTGAGAGATGCGTGTTGAGGGTAAAGTTCTGGCAATGCTGAAATCAGTGGGAACGTTGTATTTGTCTTTAACAAGACCAAACCTTTAGTCAAAAAATGGAAAAAAAAATTTAAAAAGCACTCACTTTTTCAAGTGTTTCAGTGGCCACTTCATTGCAATTTGGATCCACCTTTCTTCACATTCTTCACTAAAATTCTAAACATAAATTAACTCCCAAAAGATTCAAGCGATCAGACTCAGGGAGAGGTTGTTGTAAGGAGTGGTGGAGACCTACTTCTGATTTCACACATTTCATTTCTAGGACCATGTCCAGCATGACTGTACTCAGTCCTGATCTCTTCTTGATTCTAAAAGAGAACTGTCTAAGAAAAAAAAATACAGAATGTACAAACTAGAGTTTGGAAGCCATGACCACACAGAAAGCAGTTTGCTGGTTTTCCCTGTCTGAGGAGCCTTTAGGACTCGCTCTTATAATTCTGGTCAGAGTTTCCGATGATGCTATTGGCCTTAACCAGAGTTTGGCTTGACTGGACAGAATCAAATGTTCTCCTGTCCATCTTGGCTCACAGGGACTCACGTACCTACCTCTCACAGGGCACTGGTAGCTTGTCTGCAAAAGATGCCTCAAAAACAGCCTCAAAGCAGAGCACAGGCAGAACGAGCATGGTTGTGCCTGCTCTTAGCTCCGGCTCCATTTCCAGGCACTGGTACTGACAAAAGTTCACAGGGGCAAAAGAAAAGCTGGATTTGCAGATTAGAGCACTAGACCAGGGGCAAAACTCCTCCAGCTCTTGCTGTTCTTTACCTTTTACCTTCTGTTTGTGAAAAATACTGAAACAGGAAAGATCTGAGATTGTGCTCCAGCACAGG
Organism: Buceros rhinoceros silvestris; assembly: GCF_000710305.1. Classification (NCBI taxonomy): domain Eukaryota; kingdom Metazoa; phylum Chordata; class Aves; order Bucerotiformes; family Bucerotidae; genus Buceros; species Buceros rhinoceros. The sequence goes on from NW_010423871.1 coordinate 31,614, forward strand.
ACCCATGCTGCTTGATGCAGCAAACCACTGATGCGACTAGCGTGACATTTGACAGCTTATTTCTATCTGTCCTGCTAATAAATGCAGCATTTCACTAGTGCAGTATGCGGCAAAGGACAGTCCTGAGGGGGAAGCATCAGTGGCAGCAGGCTTTGGAAGTGGATACAAACACTCTCCTGCTCCGGGCACAACTCTAAGTTCAGCCACACTCTGGTACAATAACGACTTCTGCCTCTTTCCAACCAAGAACTCTCCCAGGGTCCACAAACTCACTTGCATTCTCCCGTCCCAGCTCTTCAAGCAATTCTTTCTTGCGCATCTGCTTGGACCCTAGATGAGGATTGGGAAAAATCCAGTGCTTCTGTGAACGCTGCAATCATAAGTCATGTCACGATCCTCAGTGCCACGCTGAGGCACTGAGCTGGCAACCAAACATAAGTCAGCGAGTGCCTGGGCATCCTCAGCAAGGCGCCGCCCTGCACTCTGTGCCCAGCTCGGTTCAACGGTTGCATCTCTTCTCAGACAGGGACTCAGAGCTGGACACTGCCTATCACTGTGCACTATGCTGCCTTCATTCCCAGCTGCGAAGTCCTATCGTAGCAAAAACCCAGACAAACAAACAAACAAAAAAAAGAAGACTGGGGAGCCAACAGTAGTGCAGTGCAAATGCTAGAGAAAGGGTTGAAAAGCTCTTCTCCAGCAGCGCCAGACCACCAGGGCTCTGACCTGCAAGAAGCCCTGGGTAAATGCTCCACCCCGGCACTAGGGAGAACAGCTGGCATTATTTTTTGGATGCTGCCTTCCCCCCCAGCTTAACCCTGACTACTTAACCCAAAGATGCTGACCAAGCTGCAGAAGGGCAGGCTTGTTTTGTGCATGGAATAGCTGCTTGCCTTCTCAAACCAGTTACCACCATTTGCAAGGCCCATTCCAAACCGCATTTCTCTCTGTTGTTCACATTCTGTACCGCCTCCGTACCTCCCTGCTCACTAAGGGACTTAGTCCCAGCCACAGCTTCTCTATTCCACTGCTTTAATTTCTAACCCACTTCTTGAGATTCACCAGTTTGTTGCAGACTTCCAGTCCTGACTCAGTCTCCAGCTTGCTCAGAGCTCTGCTTTAACGAACACACGTTCACATGCCACAGGCTCGGTGGCATGTCAGTTTTGAAGGAAGAACAAGCCTTGCAGATTACAGAAGCACAATTCCAGCCTTTCACCCCCTACCACCACTGTTTGCCCCAGCCAGCAAAAGCACGGCAGAAACCAGCTTACTGAAAGGACGGTGCTAACGTGCCTGTGGGAGGTACGGCAAGAGGGAACAGCCCCAAAGCCCAGCACGGTCAAAAGGCGCACAGAGAGAAATCCACATGCCCTCCATGGAGGGTAGGGTTAATTCCTTTCAGAAGTGGCATAAGATACTTTCGATACTGAGATAACCTCTTTCTTACCCTCTTGTACTCTGTTCCTACTGACCTTGTAAAGAGCATTATATACACATTTGGACTCGGCTGTGGCAAACCCGAAACAAGGCAAGCTCTCAGGCTCAGAGTTAACATTCTTCCTTGGCATGTACCTATTTCCCAGGTGGAAAGCATGTCCTGTACAACCCCACACAACACTGCTGCACAGACAGACTTCTCCCTCCATGGCCTGGGCTAGCTGTGGTCCAGCTGGAGCCAGAGCTACAGGCTTAGAGAGTTTAAAAGCCTTGTGAATTTTGGCTGATGAGCATGTTATTTCCTTAAACAGGATCTCTTTGGCATCTGGATTTTACAAGGTCTCTCAGGACAGCTCCTAGAAATCCTGTCAAAGAGCTTCCAGTGGCCTGTAAAGGTTCACATTTGGGTCAAACACGAGCTATGTGCTGCCACCTAATTTTGCGATATCAAGTTCCCAAGGAGAAGCAACTCCTGTTTTCTGAGGCAACCATTCAAAACGGTCTCATTTAAGACACCTTATTGACAAAAATATCTCATGGGCCCCTGTCCAGTGTTCACAGGAGTCAGCTAGAACATTCCCACCGATTTCAGCAGGCTTTGGAGTTAATCTTTCTGGGAAAACTAATGAATAAAGGCTTGTTAGAGGGTAAGTTTGTGAAGAAGTTTCTCAAGAATAATTAATGAAATGAAAGGCATGATTAAAGATGAGGTTTTCATCTGCAAATGCTTTGAGCCTTTAGTATTTTTGAACAATGGGAATTCAATAACCCAATCACCTTTTAAAAAGCCTTTTGTGTAGACAGTGGTGAAGACATTTCAGACACATAAATTCTCCCACATTGTTTTTGTCATTGTCTCATTATTTACAGTCTGCCTGCTTGCTTGGATCCACCCCGTCTCTGCAGAAAGGGTAGTATCTGGTCTGGGGTGTTGTTTTTGGCTTTGGGGCTTTTTTTAACCTTCCTCACACAACCAGCACAATTGGATGGCACTGAAATAGAAATAGATAACCAGTATGAGGCGAGAAGAACAGGTACAAAGGAAACCAAACCACAGCAGCAACCGCAAACATTTTAAATGCTGATGAGACATCTGTGCAAGTAATATCGATAACTAAAGGGAAGGTTATCTAGGCTAATCTATATTATAAGGAAAATCAGAACAAGGAAATCTTTTTTTGAGCAGGTTCACAATGTATAATTAACATGTGAGAAAATATATTAATGAAAACTCTCTAGACGTGAACCATTAACTCTGACAGCTGTAAAATGAGACTCTGAAAAAGCCAGGTAGCCTAAACCAGAAACGGTATAAATTACTCTCCTGCATTTTGATGTCTACTTAGGACAGCTTCAGGCTGCACAAGGAAGAGGACAGAATACAGGTATGTCTTAAATTAATAGTGTCTAGTAGATTTCTCTTGCTAGAACACTAGAGGACCTTGTGTTTGTGTTCCCTCTACTAACCAATGTATTTTCAAAGCCTTCAGGGGCACCTCCACCTCCACCTCTGCAAGTAACAGGAATATTTTACGACCCAATACAGGTAAAAAGGCATTACAATCCCTTCTCAAATTCCTCCCCGTAGCTATTTCTACTACTCACATCTACCGAGTCATGCAATAACATACTGTTTTTCACTCCTAACCACACTCGTAGCAGGATGCAGTCTGAGCAGGTATCACACTGGTTATTGCACAACAGTGTAACTTCTAGGAGAAAAACTGAACAGAAATAATTTAAGTCAATTTTCTCTCAAAATAGTATTCTAAACCCTTTTATAAATGTCTTTATAACATTTGCTGTTGCAAAATAAGAGGGGAACTTTGCGTCCGTATAAGTTTGGGGGACCTTGAGAGGAGACACATGTTTTTGGTTTCCAGACCCTGAACATGAGCAGCAGCTCAGAATCTACTAGGAGTTGTTCCAGTGCACCAGTGAACACCTGCACTGTACAGCACCTACAAACATTTAAACTCCTCTGCATTTGCCAACATCTTTCAGTTTCCGAATTTCCATAGTTTCCATCTTCCATTTGGTTAGAAAACATGTGCAGAAAGACCGTTTGGGGCCACCACATCCCTTGCGATCGTGTTTTTCTCTCCTCACCCACTGGTGTGTAACCTCTCACCTTTCTGTCGGATCACACAGGTATTCAGCACCAAGAGCCTGTCGCCACCTTCCAGAGGGCTGCCGGCTCTCCAGCCCACCTGGGTGAGCAAGATTGATAGTAGCCCCATCGGCAGGTGCCCTGCAAGGCCACTGACAACTTCCTGGGCTCTAAAGCAGAGTTTCTTAGAGATGGATATTTGTCCAGTGGTGGCAGCCAGAGCAAGATGAGGGTTGGGAGCCAGGGAGGCAGCAAGGCAGACAAGGCTGCCCCTCACTGACAAGGGCCGCGGACTCACACAGCCTCAACAAGAGCAGCAGGCTGGGTCCAGTGGTGGTACCCAGGGCCAGCCAACATCCCCGGCTGCCAGGCAAGTCCCCAGCAGTGAGACAGTGTCTACGTTTAGCCCATTTCAAAAGGCTAAACTATAGCAGTTGCTCTGTCACCCAGTGACCCTCACCCAGAGGAGGAGGGGGATTAGGAAAAGGAGACCCACGGGTTGAAATGAAAACAGCCAAACTAATACCACTATAAAGTATACAAAGTTATACTCAACCCAGTGAACGTACAGTGGCCACAATCAATGGGAGCGCAATACTCCATCCCATAACTTTTCCATCTTTCTACCAAATTGGCAGAAGTGCTCCCTAGCCCCGCTTGGCTCCTGCCCATTTCAAAAGGCTAAACTATAGCAGTTGCTCTGTCACCCAGTGACCCTCACCCAGAGGAGGAGGGGGATTAGGAAAAGGAGACCCACGGGTTGAAATGAAAACAGCCAAACTAATACCACTATAAAGTATAGAAAGTTATACTCAACCCAGTGAATGTACAGTGGCCACAATCAATGGGAGCGCAATCCTCCGGAGAAGAAGGAAGAAGAGGAACAGGGTCAGAAGCCCAAGCAGGAGGCTCCCCTCTCCACCACAAGCTTCCCCCTTTATAATGAGCCTGACATTTGTGGTCTGGGCTACCCCTGTGAGCCAACTCAGCCCAGCTGCCCGGGCTCACTCCAAACTGCTGATGGCCTGCAGACCATGACTGGTCTATGATTCTGTCCCAGTGAAACCAGGACAGCTCCTAATCCCAGTTTTAGCCCGGGGGTGAAGCGGGTGTAAAGACATGCCACCCTTCATTTAGGCCAGCTTCTCCGAGAGACAAGGTGGCAAGAAGGAAGCTCTTTCCAGCTTGTCCTTGCATGCTACCTTGCCAGCTCTGGTCTTCAGCAGATCTGTGTTGACTTCAGTGGAGCTGCTCATAAGAGAGATGTCCTAGTCGCCTAATCACCTTCATAGCCCTCTGCTGGACTCTCTTCAGTAGTTCCCTGTGTCTCTTGAACTGGGGAGCTCAGAACCAGACACAATACTCCAGATGAGGCCTCATTAGGGCAGAATAGAGGGAGAAGAGAACCTCCCTCAACCTGCTGGCCTCACTCTTCTTAATGCACCCCAAGATACCATTGGCCTTCTTGTCCACAAGGGCACATCGCCAGCTCACCATGAACTTGTCCATCAGGATGGCTCACAATGAACTTGTCCATCAGGACTCACAGCTGCTTTTCCACAGAGCTGCTTTCCAGCAGATCAACTCATAACCTGCACTGGTGAGTTGGTTTTTTCCTCTCCAGGTGCAGGACTCTACACTTGCCCTTGCCGAAATCCATTCGGTTCCCCCGTGCCCAACTCTCCAGCCTGTCCAGGTCTCACTGGATGGCAGCACAGCCTTCTGGCATATCAGCCACTCCCCACCGTTTTGTATCATCAGCAAACCTGAGAGTTCACTCCATCCCTTCATCCAGGTCATTGATGAATTTATTGAAGAAGACTGGACCCAGTACCGACCCTCAGGGAACACCGCTGACTACAGCCTCCAACTAGACTCTGTGCCACTGATACAACCCTCTGAGCTCTGTCATTCAGCCAGTTCTCAATCCGCTTCACTCATCTGCTCATCTAACCCACACTTGCTAAGCTTCCCAATGAGGATGTTATGGGAGACAGTGCCATAAGCCTTGCTGAAGTCAAGGTACACATCATACACTGCTCTCCCCTCACCTACCTGGCCAGTCACGCCTTCATAGAAGGCTATCAGATTGGCCAGGCATAATTTCCCCTTGGTGAATCCATGCTGACAACTCCCAATAACTTTCATTTCCTTCACATGCTTAGAGATGACTTCCGGAATAAGCTGTTCCATCACCCTTCCAGGGATGGAGGGGAGGCTGACTGGCCTGTAGTTTCCCGGGTCCTCCTTCTTGCTCTTTTTGAAGACTGGAGTGACACTGGCTTTCTTCCAGTCCTCAGACACCTCTTCTGTTCTCCATGAACTTTCAAAGATGATGGAGATTGGACTAGCAATAGCATCTGCCAGCTCCCTCAGCACTCGTGCACGCATCCCATCAGGACCCCTGGATTTGTGGGTGTCCAATTTGCCTAAATGAACTCTAAATTCTTCTTGACCAAAAGAAAGTCTTCCTTTCTCCACACTTCCTCTTTTACCTCCAGGGACAGGGACTCCTGAGGGCTGACCTTAGCAGTAAAGACTGAAGCAAAGAAGGCATTCAATAACTCTCTGTTCCCTCTTTATCCAAGACATCTACCTCATTCAGCAGCAGGCACAAGTTTTCCCTATTCTTCCTTCTGCTACTGATGTACTTGAAGAAGCTCTTCTTGTTGTCTTTGACATCCCTTGCCAGATTTAATTCCAAGTGGACCTTAGCCTTCCTTGTTGCATACCTGCACTCTCTGACAACATTTCTAATGTGGTCAGTCCCTTTTTCCACATTCTGTAAACTTCCTTCTTCCAACTGAGTTTTTCCAGAAGCTTCGTGCTCACCCATGCAAGTCTCCTAGGGATCCACCAATCCCGAGCTTGGAGCAAGTGATGCTTGAAAATTAACCAGCTTTTTTGGGCCCCCCTACCTTCAAGGGCCCTAACCCATGGGATTCTTTCTTCCAAGAAGAGACCAAAGATAGGTCTCCTGAAGTCCAAGGATATAACCCTGCTTATTGCCCTGCTCCTTCTTTGCATGATCCTGAACTCCACCATCTCATGGTCACTACAGCCGAGGCTGCCCATCACCTTCACTTCTGCAACCAGACCTTCTTTGTTTGTTAGTACCACATCTAGCAGCACACCTCTTCTCCACCAGCCGTGTCCAAAAGTTACCAACAATGCTCTGCAGGAACCTCGTGGTCTGTGCATGTCCTGCTGTGTAGATCAGGGCCTGTGATTGTGAGGCTACTTTCAGCTATCTGTAGAAGCTCTCATTGACTTCCTCTTCCTGATCAGGTGGCCTATATTAAACCCCACAACAGTGTCACCCGTGTTAGCCTGCTCCTTATTTCTCACCCATAAGTTCTCAAGACGTTCTTCACTCCCTGCCACCACCACCACCCCACCACCACCCCAGACGGAGCTCGATATGTTCCAGTTGCTCTGTCACATAAAGAGCAACTGCACCACCTCACCTTGCTAGCCTGCCTTTCCTAAAAAGAAGTGGCTGTCCACAACAGCATTCCAGTCGTACCATGTCTCGGTAACTGCAATTAGGTCATGGCCCTGCGACCACACACAGATATCCAGTTCTTCCTGTTTATTGCCCGTGCTGCACTCCAAGGAAGGATCCAAAAACAAAGACACTTCGGGGTTTATTTATGAAAGTAGCAATTTTGACGAAGTTTTCCATGCCCAATAGGCTGCAAGCAAAATACAGTCAACTTGTTTGGTTTTGGATAGGCTGAGGGGGTAGAGGAATCTGTAGATGAGACCTACTTGCAGATTTTCCACGGAAAACAATCTAAGCCAAGCAAAAGTATACTGAAGTCAGTATACTTGCCCCAGTATCAATGCAATTTAGAGGAACAAGACCAAAACAGATCTAAAGAGGCATATTTAAAATCATAAAAAAGATGAGTGCTCAGGAGGCAGTGACACAAGGCTCCTAAATACAGCTTGAAATGTGTGCATACTGGTTTCCAGGCTCACTGATTTCCTTAGCTCCTAGTTGTTGATAATTCACTGTATGAATGGACCTTTCAAAACTGAGTCAGAACTTTGTACTCTCCATCATTCCATTATTTCTGGTAATAATTTTTCTTCTCTTTGATGTGTTGTTCTCTTTCATATGCGAAAGCAATGGAAACAGACTCATGGAAATCTGGACTGAGCCTTTTTGACACAGGTAAATTTTTAAAGTATCCTGTAACTAGTCTGGGAATAATTGTTTTCCATCACACATGGGAAAAGCTAAATCTGTTCATCAGGCCCATGACACTACTGATAACAATCTCATTTTAAGGAGTAATTACTGTGTTTAACATGATAAAAGAGGTATGTCATTTACATCTTAGTAGTTAAAATTGTTCCATGTTTGCACCAGTCTCGACTTCCAGCCTAAAGCAGAACAGATGAGCTCTTGAAGGAATCTAAAATCCACTTATAAATGAAAAGGTATTTCGGGAATGTCACAGATGGGATTGCAGTCTAGAGCTGCAATCAGTGAAAAAGTCAACAGATTATTCTGGTGTCAATGCACATAGGAAGAACATTCAGATAAGAAAAGGGGGGTTTAAGCTGAGCGTAAAGAATGACGAGCATTATTGAAAATTTCTGACACTTTAGCCTTAAAAAATAGCAACTCTTTCATAATTCCTGGTGAGTGAGGGGCAAAAACCCCCTACATTTGTAGCAGACTCAATTAGCAACAAGACCAAGACTTGCACAACCCTTAATCAGCAGCAGTTACCAACTGCAGGCGCTGCGTGTTCAGTATTGAAGGGGTGCCCTCCCTCAGGGACATCCAAAGCTGACTACACAGTTCGTGACAGAGTATTCTCTCTCTGACGAGGGGCTGAACCATCCAGTATAAGATGTCTTCTCCATCCCTGTTTGTGTTGCTGCAGAGAGCTGTGCTGGTGGCCCTTGTAAAGACCGCTCCCTTGAACACCCCGCTTATTTCAAAGCTGAGGCATGACTAATCCTTTCACTGACTGTAACGAGCAGCATGGCCCACATGCATTAGCTTGCAAATCCAGTGTCAGCGGCGGTGGCTGTTGAGTCAAAATTTGCATCATCCCAGACACGAACAGATCTCCCATCCCCAGCAGCGGCAGTCTGAGCCAGAGAGAGGAAGCATTTCTATCCACCATAGCTTAAGCCATCAATGTGCTTATTTAGAAAAAGCTACAGCACTGGAGCCATGGGCGCGGAGGGGGATTTCGAGGCAGAAAAGGACAGATTGCATTAAACGCAATGAGAGGCTGGACATGGGGGAAGGGATGTTGTATTAACAGTTTCTCAGCAACTGAGGGGCCTGCGTAGGCTAGTGTGATAAAGTCTGATTAATTCAGATTGTCACTTCAAAGGAACGGTTTCTGGCGTAGATGTAGTTACTGCTGTCTTCCTTAAATGAATGGGAAGTTTAATCAGCGTGGACAGCTGTGACAATCAGTGAAGGGAACTTTAATTAGCATGGAGTAGACTGCCCATGCAGAGAGTTGAAATTCCCATAGCAATAACAACATTAAATTGGACTGGCAGAACAGGGAGGCCCACAGAGACTGACCGCCTCCCCAGTTCGTTGGAGATTATTGGGTGGATGGCCTTGTTGTTACACTAAGTACAGCTGAGCACAGCCCACAACCTTCCAGAAGTGGCAATTGCATTTTGCAGATAACAATGAGAAGTGGCATTGCCCACACTTGGTTTTTCCATATCGACAAAGTTAACGTCGGCTGTATGGCTGGGCAAGGAGCACAGCGTTTAGGGGATGCAGGTAAATGCATGAGGCAGGTAACGATCAGTTAGCTTCCCTACA